>NC_134093.1:27362081-27669938 GCF_000715075.1 Nicotiana tabacum | reverse complement strand
CGTACGTTGAATTAAGATCAAGCTAATAAATGTATCACATACCTTAGACATTTTAGAGTTGCACAATAAGGTCTAGATTAGAGTAGACATGCGATCTAATTAATTAATGATGTATTAATTAAGTAACAAGTTGCTAAAAACACTAAAAGAATATCAATTACTTTCTCGCTTGGTTAATTAAAAAGAGTAAGGAGTAACCAACATTATTAGTAAAAAAGTTAAGTTGCGAGAAGTTGTACGTGACATTCGAAGTGTGACTTGATGGGAATTAACTGTCTCATAACCTAAAAATTTAGCTTCAAGAATGCAGAAATTAAAGAGGAAAGTCAGTTGGATTAGAGTTAAAGAAGATTTAAGATTGATAATTTAGCTGATAAATTAATTTCCTTAAAAGGACTTTGTAACATTAACCAGTCTACCACTCCACTAGGTTTACAAGTGGTAATTGCAAAATAGTCACAGTTTCAAAAGTAATCTAAATTTAGTCATTTTTCAAGTAAAGATAAATCTGAACGAAAACACTGTTCAAAATCCGGAAAATATTCCAACATAATATATTGAGTTCCAGTATATTATACCGGTATGTTGGAGCTCCAGTATAATATACCGGTCCAGCATAATATGTTGAAAGTTCATAAACAGGTGCTTCAATCTCCAGTATATTATGCTGGAACTTTCCGCGTGTTGGAGTTCCAGTATAATATGCTGGAAGTTCATACACATGTGCATCAATCTCTAGTATATTATGCTGGACCGGTCCGTATTGCAACAAAATAGTAGTTATTTTTCAATAACTTTACAAACGTTGACTATTTTTGAATTACCAATCCAAAAATTAGTTAGCCCGTATTATTTTTACCTTTGTAGCATTTCTACCGCTCCAACTAGGCTCGAAATATTTGCGCAAATGGTTAGTTACCCAAAAGAAAATTGAAATGAATATAGCCAAATATCTAGCCAATGCATTATAAAACCTAGTCGCCCTAGCATTTTTACAGTTGTGGTTTGGGAGTTGGACATGTTTAATTACTTAATTATTCATTTCACCAAATATCTATTGATGAGTCACCTAACACTAATTCTACTCTAAAGTTTTGGTAGGGACGTCTGGCAAACAATATAATACACACAGATATGACAAATAATTGACATTTGGGTGCGTCAAAAATATTGCAGCACTCCTTGTTTGATTAATCTTTTTGTTTCTGTTTTTAAGTTATATCCAGTTCATGTGCCTTTGACTATCACACACACACACACACACACACACACACACATATATATATATATATATATATATATATATATATATATATATATATATATATATATATATATAAAATTGTTCATCAAGCATAATCCTCTCAGAATTTCTCTCCCTTCTTCCTAGGATCGTACAGAATGTCGTCCTTTGCAGTTTGCAGTGATTGAAAAACGATTTGATAAACTACGGAGAAAAGACAGTATTCTTTTTGCCAAAAGTACAATGATCACTTCTTAACTTTTTTATATTTCAAAAAAGATATTTAACTCAAATATAGTTAAGAAAAAAAGATTACTCCGTCCGTTTACTTTCATTTATTCATAATTTTAAAAATATATTTTTATTTTTATTCATCCACTTTCGCATATCAAGAGAAAAATAATTTATTTTTCTTGTTATGCCCTTAAACATTAATTACTCATTTCAAATTATTTTTCAAAGTACATTAAGACTATACATCAATTAATATGAGGATCATGATGAATTATGTACTTTATTTATTATTTCTTAAGGGCGTGCAAAGTCAACGACAAACAAAAATGAACTAAAATAGTATGTACTTTGGAGCAGAGGGGCAGTTGGATTTGATCAAGAAAAAAGAATAGTAACTAATTTATATTTAATGCAAAATTGCCGTTTCAAACACAGAACTCTTTTGGTTAATTAAGTTGATGATTAGTGGGACAGTACAGGTAATTTCAGGTAATTAAGTTCTGGTGATTAGCGAAAAAACAGTGCTATCCTATTCCCAGTCGCTTGAAAATTCTTCACTAGTTGGACGGACAAAGAGACAGTTGTATGATGTCGTCTTATCTTGTGGAATCCCGAAATAAAAAATAAGTCAAATTAGAGAGAGGAAATGTATGGTTAAGGGTGTGCTTGTCACGAAGAAAAATATTTTTCACGAAAATACTTTATTTTTTGTGCTTGGCAGTAAGTAAAAAATATTATCGCAAGTATTTATATATGATCTAAACAAATTGGGATTGGAGGAGGGCGGTGAGTGGGAGCGTAGGTGGGGTTGGGATGTTTACCAAGGGAGGATTGAAACCATTAGTCGGAGAGTTTCGAAAAATATTTTTTTACGCTCTTGCTATATGAAAGTCATTTTTTCAGTATTAAAGAAAAATATGTTTGCATGAAAAATATTCTTGAAAATATTTAAACCAATCAAATATAAAATAATTGAAACTCCACACAAAGACACCCTAAGTCTATGTTGTTTTATGTAGTATTAAATCTATGTCATTTTATATAATCTTATACTCTACTAGAATTGATCATTGCCCTACTCGCGCAGTACATAACACAGTACCCCACCAAACCACTCTTGACGTTGACATTGATAAAATACATAGTACTATTGCTGTAATTGACATCAAGGGTTAAAGAAAGATCTTTTTCTTTTTAGTCTCTCAAGAGTTAAATAATAGTACTAATTATTAACAAGTAGAATAATGTGTCAAGAAATTAGATAGTCATCTTTTAGTTTTAAATTATGAAATAGATGATCGTTTAATCTAAGTAATTACTTGAGGATGGTAATTTCAAGTGGTCGTTTATTTTAAATTGGGATAGTTGAGTCACACCTCACAAGAACGTTGCTTTCATGTCAAATCATTTTGTTGAGAATAGTATTCTTGATTTTGTACATTCTTTAGAATATATATATATATATATAGCACACTTTGTTTGAATATTCTGCATGTGGACCCCTTAATGAAAAATAAAGGACGTTTGAAATCATTCATTCCAATATAATCTCAATTCTTTGCAATAATGTTTATTTTTTAATCAACATTATCCATAGCTACCTTTCACTTTGAATGAGTGCCATACCCTGCAATCTGCATTATATAAGTGTAAGGTCAGTGTCAGACATCTTCCTTTTTGTATTTTTTTTTAACAATTTATCGGTTTTCTTGCCCCAAAATTGCGGATTTTTTTCGCATTTTTGATATTGTTTGCTTCATAATGGAACCAAAAGTGACGGCACAATGCTAACTTTTCAAGCAGGTAAATGAATTATGTTAATTAAGCCTGCTAGGATCAGTAAAAACTCTTTAAATACGGGAACCAAATGTTATGCTGACTACTTTAGTAGAACAATGCCTAAAAAGGCTTATTCTTACTCCTTATTTATATATAATTATAATATTAAATTTAATTTATATATACTGATCGTTTAAAGAATTTTTAAATCATCCGATCACCTAAATATATTTACAAGTTGTCATCCACAAAAAGTAGAATTTACAATCTTGAAAATAATATAATTTACCCATTACAACAGATATAAATAATGTAATAGTATAATATAACCTTTTAAATAAACATTGTTTTTTCTTTTTGAATAAAAAAAATATTTGATAAGTCATGACAAATATGACAGCCTTCATATGGCACAATCGTGGCAAACCAACTGTTACATGAATTTTTAATTGCATGAGATAGATTTGTCAGTAGTGACTATTGAGTTAATGCTTTGAGCATTTTACGTCTTGTTTCTGATATTCATTACAGTAAAACGTAGATATTATATTATATGTACGAGATAAGTTAATTTGTGATTATATCAACTATTATATTCCATCATCTTTCTTATTTTTGATTTACGTCAGTAGTCTTCCAATCCTATTGTCCATGAAAATTGAGTTCATTTTTGACCTCGTCGTGATACTACAGGAAGATTCGAACTTTTAAACCAATGGTTAGAGGATCACACAATATTCATTATTTCTTTGTGAATTGTGACATAAATAAAAGGATATAAAGCAAGGGGTGTGTAGAGATCGTGCTCTCATCGTGATTTCACATCAATATCTTATTTTCTGTTGTTAACTATAGTGGGCCCATATGTTTGATTTTCAATCTCATCATCATTAACTCATTGTCCAATCTGATAATTACTTTACATAATGGATAACTAAGTGTTTGTTATACATCGGTATATATGGACCGTTTAGGTATACGTTTACAAAGTTTGGAATTGCATTTAAGATTCAAAAATCAATAAGGAATGAATGGGAAAGGAGGATGGTTATTTATAAGCTGACTTGATACAAAAAAATGGGTCAGAATCGCTCAAATGGGTCAAGCAATTGGGTTTAGGTTTTTTAAAATGGGTAATATATGAAAAAACTGTAATTTGTTGTGGAAATTAGCTGGAATACGACTAGTACTTTTGTTATACATAGGTATAATAATATAGAGATACATTAGAGGGAGAACTAGCGGCATAGCGTACGGCTCAAAGAGAGATTAATTTTAAGGTTAGCAATAAATAATTGCATCAAATATTCAAAAGATAATTTATTGGGTATTAGCAATAGACTATTACTAATAGTAAACAAAAATTAGCCTGGAAATTGTGTAAGAATTGATAACGTATAATCTACTTTATGAAGGTAATGGAACACATTTTTAGCACTGTTAAATGTTAATGATAGATAGATAACGTCTTGAGAAATAAATAATTGCATCAAATATTCAAAAATGTTTTCAAAAACCTTTTAAAAATTTGTCCATACGGCAGTGATCAAACATATATGAATACTTTAATCAAACTTTTCTTCCTTTTCTTCCTTTTCTACTTGGTCATGATCATCTGAAGTTTCAACGAGTTCATAAGTCTCATAAATACTCACTACTTCAGTAATGATAATTAATATCTTTTCTTTTTTACTAAAGCGATGAACTTTTATTTAAGACAGAATTTAAAGAGTGTGATTATTACAACAAGAAACTGATCTTATTTTGACCCACAAAACCATTTTCCCCTCCATTTTGTTGGAGGTTGGAAAAGCAAAGCCTTTTGACAAACTCTGCCTATTCTTTTAGACTGGCACATAATACTTTGTTTTCACAAATTTTGGGAACGACTTTACAGGTTTATGTTGGTCAAATTGACCAGAAGAAGCTTCTATATATCCAGATAGACCAAGAAAATAAAGAAAGAAATGTAAGGATGGAAAAATCATTAATTAAATATACTATAGAATAAAATGAACGGTCAAAAAGTCAAGTCTTAAGAAAGTAATGAAAGGGTTGGTCTTTGTTATGAACAAAGTCAACTTAGTTGTGAACGTAACAGACAAATTGTCTTCCTCAAAAGTCGTTTCTTGGCAGAGGAAAGAGTAATTGGAAAATATTCTTAGCCATGTACAATTTGAATCAAAAAATAATTTTATAAATTTTTTATGTATTTTATTTATTAATCTTTTGTATTTTCATCACATCTTCTATAAATAAGTTATTATTTGTATGGATAAAAGTAGTGTTGAAATTCATGTAATAAACATTGATGTATGTTTAAAATGATCGAAAAGCCTTTGTAATTGTGTACATAAAAAAAGAGCTGATTAATAGCAGATTTTTAAGTTCAAATTAGTTAGAATACAAATTAACTTATGTCTCAATTTACTTTAAATTCTAAATTGATTAGACATGATTATTTTAATACATGTGAATTAATGATAAATGCAATAAGGGAGAAGGACTTGAGCGAAACCGAGAGATGGACAAACGATGCAAATGGAACGGAGAGCGAGTTAGGATTTTGTTTTGAAAATAATATTTTGGAAATTACAGAAAGTACTAAGAATATAATTTGGTCGAATCAATGAGTAAATTTCATGGGTGGTCACTCAACTTTGTGTTCATTATTCAAAAGTCATTTTTTTTTTGTTACGTAAAAGTCATTCAACTTTATATTCATTACCCTGAAATCACTTTTCTTTCTTTTGTTACACAAAAATCATTTGTCTATCCTCTAGTTATCACAATAATCACTTTGACTAGATTTTACAAATCTTTCACCTGAAAAATCTATTATGCTCTTGATATTATAAATTATTCTATTTATGTAATACCTTCTATTATATGCTACATAATATACTTTTACCCAGGTATTTTATTTATAATTAAAATAACTTGATATTATTTTATTTATTTTTTTATAATATATTCGTACATTTAATTTTTTTAACGATAATTTTCAAGATATATAAGTATAATTATTAAATTTGTCAGTAAATATTACCGTGAACAAATCTCAAGTCCACGCTCTTAACCATGCTTAATGAAATATTTTTAATGATCAGCCAAGTCATACTCATTAATTCAATAAATAAAATACTCGTATTTAGCACAATGCCACATCGGATTAATACTTTCAAATAAATAATATTAGCGTATAAAGCTTTAAAAATCTTAATATTAAATACAAATATCTTTGAAACTTTTTTCAAAATTTGTATTGACTATAAAAAAAACTATCATTTGTTAAACAAATCAGTTTGTTATTATTTCATTTTATTATATTAAATAAATATTTGTTTATCATTTTTATATTTAAAATATGTTCGTATTTGAATATGATTAAACAAATTGAGTGCCATAAAAAAAATTAAATGTATGGATATATTATAAAAATAATAAATAAAATAATTTTAAGTTATTTTAATTATAAGTAAAATACCTAAGTAAAAATATATTATATAGTATATAATATGGTATATATTACACAAAATTGGAGGATTTAGAATGTCAAGGGCATATGATTTAACGATGTTAAAGATAAAAACAAAAGGGGGTTGGGAGCTAGTCTGCTTGAATTTTTAATTCGGAAAAATAATTACTAGCTCAAATAGGACGAGCTACGTAAAATAGTACTTCTAGACCCTAGTATTGTATGTAATTGCATAAAAAGTTTGGTGGAATCATTGACTGAATTTTATAATCCTTATGCTACTAATATACTAATGGTGTGGTTTGTATATAGACTTAGGAACCGTTTGTTTCTTAGTAAACTATTGTGCACAATATGATTATCTTCTAGAAGTCTTGTACAAAATATTAGAAGAGCACATGGATAAGTTATTTATTTATTCATTAGGATTCTGAAATTAATTGACTATAATGGAACCTGCAATTATTAATTAGTTAATCTCAAATTCTCAACGTTAATTGGTCAAATATAAATGCCGTCCTATTTATGCGAATAACAAAGCTCATCAAAGAGTAGAAAACAGAATAGATAGTTCAGCCTTTCAGGACTTTCCTGTGATATTAAGTTGACATCACTGGGAAAAGCTGTTTTCCGTTTTTGCCCATGCATGGATAATAAATAAAACGCTTTCTAACAAAGTCTTCAATTAGTCTTGTTTGTCCTTTAAATTGGAAATTGGAAATAAATAAATACAAATATATAAAAAGCAATATATTCCTTATATTATTATGTCATAACTTTTTATTTTATATCACTCAATTCATATTATTTATCTTTTAAGATTTTGTAACAGTCCAACCCACTAATGATATTGTCCGCTTTAGATCTAGGTCTGCACGGCTTTAAAACGCGACACTAAAGTCTAAGTTATGTCTACTTATATACTCAGCATTTCTCCTGTGTTTTGTCGATGTGGGATTCGCCTAAGGTGTCATATACACTTTCCCCTAGGGACTCAGCGTTCTCCCTAAGGTTTGCCCCACCATCGTTCAAGGTTGCACGTAGAGTGGCTAAATTGACCATGTTTTGTTCATCGGATTGGCTTATACCATAAATTGGTCATGTTCTCCGATATGTAAGTTATTAGCACTACATACCTCTTGCTAGAACATGCTAGAGCTTGTAATGCTTTAATTTTTTTTTTCCCGTTAAAATCCTCTAAGGAACTTCCGATCTATCAGATAGTAAACTTGGTGGTTTCAATTTTTGGAACTCTATTAAGGAAATATCTTTGTTCCCTACCATCTTCTAGGTGCAAGGACTCTGGAGCCCTTTTCTGTTGCCTATTCTTCTCATGTCTATCTATTATATACATCAAGATCTCAATTTTCCTTTTCATGGAGGTGAAAACCTTTGTAATCCTCTATTGCTATAGTAGTGGACTAGTACAAATTTTTGAAATGGACTCTATTATACATCTTACCAATATGAAAGCCCCTCATTGTGGCACAATGATCCTTTTATTAGCCTTGTATAATACTTCTATTGCATTCTTGTGCTGGGAGATAGTTGTCTGTCCATTGGCAATATTTGATGTCTTGGAACCTCTAGCCAAATTCTATTATCAATTATTAGTCCAAGCTATATAGGAACAAAATAAATAATTACAGATTCAGTTATTTGACTCTAATCGCCACACACGTACATAGGAATAAGAAAGAAGACAAGACACATCCTATTATGTACTCACAAAATCACGATTATGAAAATGGCCGGCTACATATGCATAATTGAGATCCTACTATCGATGTGTGCTTCAGTAGTTACATGAATAATCTAGGGCTCTGATACCAACCTATAACAACTCAACCCACTAGTGATATTGTCCGCTTTGAATCTAGGTCCGCACGACTTTAAAACGCGTCACTAAAGTCTAAGACATGTCTACTTATATATCCATCATCTCTTCCGTGTTTTGTCGATATGGAATTCGCTTAGGGTGCCATAGATTTTTGCATACTCCTTCAGAATTTTTTTTCGAATGACACTAGTAGATGTATCTTATCTGGTAAGAGAGAAATATGCGATTATTTCGGAACAAGCAGAAAATACCTGCTATACTAATCATAATTAGAGAACTCATACAAGAAGTTTACTGCGAGGGAGCCATGAAGAGTAGACTAGCAAAGAGGCATGAAACATATTGGCTTCTTTAATCACTTGAAAGGAATTTATACTTTCTTTAATCATATTGACATGAGAAGAATTGCAACTTATAGTACTTTTCATATAATTTTTGAATATTTAAATTTTAATTTTAAAATATTAAATTAATGTAATCTAATTTAATTTCAAAAAATATTTAAATTGACTCTAAAAAATGAAACATGATATTTAAAAGGTACAAATAAAATATATTTTTTTATTTTTTCACCGACGGGGGAGTACTTCTTTTAGTAAATTCTTTATGCATTTGTATGAATATAGAAATAAGTCAATCAAGATTCAAGAATGATAGGCAAATGCAATCACCTCTGCAAGGGTCAATTGGTTTTTTGGCCTTTTACAAACTTATTTTTAGTTTTATGATTCGATTTTTTTTTATATATAAGAGATTTACTTTTACACATAAGAGATATTTCATTTATACATAAGAGATCTAAGAAAGACATTTTCTTAAATTCAACATTGTAAAAGGCAAGAAGACCTAAAAACTCTGCAATCAAAGATAAGGAATAAAGGTAATAAATGTCGATAAAATAAGTTCCTACTTTACACTAGCATACAAGTTGAGACCATCAGTGATGTCATCGTCGGGTCGGGCAGAGTTTCGGGCCAAGTAGACCAAACGTGTCAATTTCTAAGTCTGAATACGTGAAAACAAGAAAACATACAATTCCAAATTAGAAGAGAGGAAAATATCCATCCACCACTTGGACTAATTCTTCGTCCTTCTTTTTTTTTTGGATATTAATATAATTCTCGTGACCCTTCGAAAGTTACAAAAATTACATCCACTTGGACCAAGTCTTCTTTTAAGTTTTACATATTTATTTGTTTTCCAACTTAACAAAAGCGAAAAGACCAAATATCATCCATTTCCAATAAAAAAGGACAAAGAAATGTCACGTAAAACTGGCAGTCTTCAGAAATTGATTTAATTGGTTTGATTTTTTATAATATTAAAGATAAAAGCAAAAGGGGATTGGAATTCTAGTCTGCCGAACTTTAAATTCGGAGAAATAATTTGGTCAAATAGGATGAGATACTTAAAATAGTAGTATTATATTATGTTTTTTCAACAAAAGTTTTAGTGGAACTATTGACTGAATTTTATAATCCTTACGCTACTAACTAATAATGTGATAATTTAGACTTCGGGACCGTTTGTTTATTAGTTTGTTTGACCAAACTTTCAAAAATTTACTTAATTTTATTAGTGCCTTTTGTTATAAGTACTTTTCGAAAAAATAATTTTAAAGAGTAGTAGTTTGTATTTGTATAATCAATTTGAAAAATATATTTCCAATATTAAAACAACAATTGTGCTCGCAAATTTTCAAAAGTGATTCAGGAGAAAAGTTACTTTTTTTCTACTCTTCAACAACACTTATTTTTTTCCTAAAAACTTGCCAAATACCTTACTCCTTTAACATAAGTGTTTTTTTAATTTGAAAAATTAATACTTTTACCTTCCCAAAAACTTGACGTAGTAAGGTATGGTATACACAATGATTATCTTCTAGAAGTCTTGTACAAAAATAAGAAAAGAGCCGCACTGGGTTAAGCACATGGGAAAGTTATTATTGATTCATTAAGAGATTTTTGAAACTGATTAACTTAATGGAACTTGCCATTATTAGTTGGTTAATCTCAAATTCTCAACGTGTAATTGGTCAAAAGTAAATGGCTTCAAATTTATGCGAATAACAAAGTTAATCAAAGAGTAGAAAATTGAAGAGATAGTTTCAGCCTTTCAGGACCTCCCCGTGCTATTAAGCTAACGTTTGACCATATTTTTAAATTTATTTTAAAAATATTAATTTGGGTAAAGTTTGATTTGGAAATGAAAATATGTCTAGACATCATTTTTCAAAACATATTTTACTATTTTTTTTTGTTGAAAAAATATGAAACATGACTTATACCCATAAGTTCTAAAAACTATAAAAAAATACTCAACAATACCAAACAAACAAACAAATCTGCTAATCCTGTATATGCATAACTTTCATCGATTCCATCCATTATCATTAACACACACCATAGTCTTGAACATAGATAAGCTTGGCACAAAATAATTATTTTTATAATAAACTACACAATACACTATCCTAAAATCATAACATGATATTTTAAAATCAACTACTAGTAACACAATCACTAGCTACTACAATTCCAAATTTGCAATAATATTACAAGATCCATCAGTCCAAAAAAATGATAGTAACTAGCCGGTGGATTAATTGGGTTATAATAGATTATGCGTTTTTATAAAATATAAAAGTTTGGGGTAATTTTTAAAATTGTTAAAAAATTCAAAGGTAATATTTTGGACCAAAAGAGGTGTAGAGCTAGTTTTGAGATTTGAAAATTTTATTTTCAAAATCTGTCAAAATATGGATAAAATATGGATAAAATTTATAAACAAAATATGGATAAAATTTTGTTTCCATAACTTTGAGTACGTCTGGAGGAAGACCCACCACCTGACTGATGACTGGACTGAGTTGGTGCTACTGATCCCTTATTGAAGGAACCCCTTCCTCCTCCACTAGATGTACCATTAAACTTGTCCGCTGTCCGGGCTTTCTTGTTATACTCTTTTTCTTCTCTCCTTTGTTGTCTGTCTTTTTCTAAGTGCTTGGCGAAACCCACAATAGAGGAGAAAGTTGTCATTCCTAGCGTTGCAGCTGATGTCGTATCCTTAATGCGGTAAGCCAAACCGCCAACAAACCTACGGATCTTTGCTTTTTCTGTCTTAACTTGAAGAGCATGCTTAGCCAAACTTATGAATTCCATGTAGAGTACTCTTGCACACTTTTATTCCCTTGCTTGAGCTGCTCAAACTCTATAGCCTTAGCTTCCCTATCCTCTTCTGGTATAAAATTATCCATGAAGGCCTCTTCAAATTCTTCCCAAGTAGGCGGACCATCATCTTCATCTCTTTCATTTTCCCACATCTCGAACCAAGCGCCACCCACATCTTTAAGCTGGTAAGCAGTCAGCTCCATAGCTTCATCATCAAATGCTTTCATTGCTCGGAGGGATTTCTTGACACCCTCCAGCCACAATATTGGATCTTTATCAACTATAGTACCATGGAACAATGGAGGACTCAGCTTCAAAAAACCATTCACTCTTGAGGACTCAGAATTGTTCTGTCTATTTGATTGAGGTGGAATCTCGGCTCTTCTCTCGTTCTGGTTGTCCATGAAGGCTTTAAACATCTCCATAATACTATTGACATCATTAAACATCTGACCCACCTCTAGAGATATAGTTGTATATGTCGGAACTGCTGTTGGGGGTGGCATTGGATCCTAAGGTACTTGCTCATCATGTTCCACCGCTTCTTCATGTTCAACTCGGTGTACTTGAACCCCATTTGTGGATTTACCATTCCTTTTTCTGAATTGAAGCCTTCTTAGTTCTACCTTGAGCCACAATAGTAGCAATAGTTTCTTGAGCAGCATCTTGAGTGTCGGTGTCAGAGTTGCGAGTACGAGCCATTTCTGCGAGTTTTGGAGAAACGAATACATTAAATAATTTCTTAGAGGTAGGCTCTACTGTACTATCTAAAGTATGAGAAAAAAATGAGACTTTTCTTAAATTCTTGTAGCCTCCTATTTATAAGTATGACGTGCTTCATACCCATAAATAAGACTCTACTAACACGGCTTCATAGACCCCCTAGGACTCCATAAAGCAGTCTCTGATACCAAGTTTGTCACGACCCATTTTCTGAACAAGCCGTGACTGGCACTCGGTCGCTAAATTTGACTGAGCGAACCATCTACGCTTATCAAAATTATTATAACCTCAAACTCTATATGTAACAAGAAAATATTTTAACTCCAAAATGCTATTCATAGTACTAAAATACTGCAAAGTTATTATCAAAAATACCTGAATCTTAACCCACCGACTGTGTGTATGAAGCCTCTACTGATAAACTGACGCACTGCTCAGGACATGAGATTTTCTGGCCAGTTCTCCAAGTAAACGAAGAAATAGCTAAATATTGACGACTCAAAGGAGTACTCCACGAATAAAAGTGGAGCTCACCAATAGCACTAGAAGTGAGGGGAGTCCTAACCTGTAGCATGCTCGCCTGCAAAACCGGTTCCTACGTTGTACCGCAGACCAACGTAGGTTCCCAAAAGAAAATATCAGTATCATCTATTGTACTCAGTGAGTCTCAGCGACATGGGACGAAACTTTAATTAAATATACATTACAAGAAAAGATTCTAAATGCATGGAAAACATAAAGCTTCTATGAACAATTCGAAAATAATTGCATAGCAACAGTTTATGAATATCCTAAAAGGAATTCTTTTCCTTTTATTTCTTATCTAAAAAAATACTTTATTTTATACTTCGAGGAGTTCTAACCATCCTGACTTATTTCTGTCTTAGTTACTGTGTGATCGGCACGAGTTCAATCCCAACCTAATCGAATAGGCCCAATCCACGAGGTGACACTCGCTTCATGGTTCTCAGCGCTCATGTATCATTCCTTAGCCTAGCTGAGTAAATTCTCAACAACGAGACCCTCGACTCGTGTGTTCCCTACTTTGGCACAAGTAGTTTTAGAAAGTCAACGCCTTGATCAGGACCCTCGGCCTCGACGATGAACCCATCTCAGAATAGAGGATACTCCCAAAAATACTTTAATAATAAATTGTTCTGTGTGACCTCGCTTGGATCTAAATTAGCTTCTCAACTTTCTTGACCATTCAAGTCTAAATCTTTTCTAGAACAACCTATACATACTTATGCTGGTATCCTTAAATGTAAAGCATGGCAAAAGCATGAAATAAACATTCAAAAGTATTTCTAAAGATTCTTGCTTCTTCATGAATTTTCAACATGAAAATGGCATATAAGAATAACACAAAGTCTGGAAATATTTATGCACATATATCAGAATAATTCATCTAAAATTTAGCTAGAACAATTCTAAGTTAATAGGTACTCACTCGCTCCAATTAAGTGCATATTGACTCTTTTAAGCAATTCATCAAAAACCTTATATGCGTACTTTTGTGAGTTAAACCGCTTTAGTAAAATGTTATATCAACTCACCTCAAAACTCCTCGAGCCAATACGTAGGCCCCAATCTAATTTATACCCGTCAAACAATCAATTCTACAATAACCAGTGTATTTTAATTAATTTTAAAGTTTCACACCTACACATGAAACTTACTGTTGATACAGAGAAAGAAAGGAATTGACAATTCAATTCTTACCTACTACTACTGTAGTATAATTGACAATAGAAAATTTTGTATACCTGAGTTCAAGAACTAGTGATTTATAAAGAAACCCAAAACATTCCGTTGCCTGTGTAAGTAAGCAGTCTCTGTTTTGTGGTTCTTTGTTTCGTGAGTGAATAGAACACTTGTTTGCCTTCCAACAGCCCTTTATGAGCTTTAGGCTTGGCTCCCTATTTTTTTTTAATTTTTTTTTTTTTTGACTTAACTAATAATTAATGATACCTATTTTTTATAATTAATAATATTAAAATTATTAATATTCTCCTAATTGTATATCCAATTATTTATAAATAGAGAAGTAACTCAAAAGTTAATCATAAAGGTTTAAATCCGTAATAGAAGTATAATTTTTATGTACTCGAGGCAAGATTAAAAAAAATTAAATTCTATATTTAGCGTGTCTTGAAATTTTTATATATTTGAGGAGTGTTGCAATCTTCCCTCCTTAAAAACATTCGTCCTCAAGTGTTGCTAGAGCCTTATTCTTAAGCTAGCAATCATTCTTTAAGTCTTTGAACTTCTTAAGTTTTCTTAGCACTACTCACTTTCCCAAGGGACTCAAAATTTTGTCTAACTTCCTAAATTTTTAAAAATTTCGGCAGAGTCTCCCCTATAAATTGGACTATCCAAAAATATCCATGTCACCAATACCACAACTACACCAACAACAAACAAATATA
Organism: Nicotiana tabacum; assembly: GCF_000715075.1. Lineage (NCBI taxonomy): Eukaryota > Viridiplantae > Streptophyta > Magnoliopsida > Solanales > Solanaceae > Nicotiana > Nicotiana tabacum. Next base: position 27,655,042 of record NC_134093.1, on the reverse strand, counting down.
CCATAACAGGCTATTCATATGCATCATACACGACTCATAAACTAATTACTCCCACTTCAGCAAGGAGGTACCACAATAACCAACCAAAATCTAAAGCACAATACTTCAGCAAAAGTAAATCACTTTAATGAATTAAATATACTCTAGCATGGTACTGAATTATCTAATAACTAAATATACTCTGACAGAAACTAAATTACTTCAACAACTAAGTATAATCTAGCAAGGACATAAATAATTGCTAATTGTATTTAATAAATGAAATGTAAATGTCAAGCCAAACCTAGGTTCACATACCTTGTTCCTCAAATAAATAAGGATACTTCTTCCTCATATCTTCTTCGACCTCCGACATAGCCTCTTTTGAATCATGATTACTCCACAAAGCTTTTACCAATGTTATATCTTTTGTTCTCAACTTTCTTACTTGCCTATCGAGAATTTTTATAGATACCTCTTCATAAGTTAAGCCTCCTTTAACTTCTATAGTATCGGCATGTATTATATGTGACTCATCATGAATGTACTTTCTAAGCATAGATACATGAAAGACAAGATTAACAGAGGGCAATTCAACGGGCAACGCTAGTTCATAAGCCACTTTTTCCTTCTTTTCTATAATCTCATAAGACCCGATAAACCTAGGACTAAGTTTCCCTTTCTTACCGAACCTTATAACTCCTTTCATTGGTGAAACTTTTAAAAATACCTTATCACCAACCATTAACTCTAAGTCACAATGCCTCTTGTCATAATAGGACTTTTGACGACTCTGAGCCGCTTTCAATCTTTCTCTAAGGCCTCAAAACAAACTCTAGACCAACCAATGGCACCTTTGCTGGTTCAAACCAACCCACTAGAGACCTACATCTTCGCCCATACACCGCTTTATAAGGAGCCATATCAATGATGGTCTGATAGCTGTTATTGTAAGCAAGTTCTATAAGTGGCAAGTGATCATCCCAATTACTCATAAAATCTATAACACATGCTCGCAACATATCTTCGAGAGTCTGAATGGTCCTTTCTGCATGACCATCGGTATGTGGATGGAAAGCGATGCTCAAATTGACCTTCGTACCTAATCTTTTCTGAAATGCCTGCCAAAAATGCGCTGTGAATTGAGGGCCTATCAGACTATTTCTTTGATGTACAACTACGCATAATGCGTTGCAGAATCTGTCATCTTTACTAGTAGGAAATGGGCAGACTTTGTGAGTCAGTCTACGATAACCCAAACTGAATCATGCTTACGGTATGTGTGAGGTAGACCTACTATAAAATCCATATTAATCATCTCCCATTTCCACTGTGGCATTTCTATATCCTGAGCTAGGCCACCATGCCTCTGATGCTCGGCTTTGACTTGCTGGCAATTCAAATATTTGGCCACATGATATGCTATTTGCTTCTTCATGACTTTCCACCAATACAACTCTTTTAAGTCCAGATACATTTTGGTAGCACCTGGGTGGATAGAGTACCTCGAGCTGCGAGCTTCTTCCATTATGGCCTTCCTAAGCCCATCTACATCAAGCACACATAACCGATCATCCAACTTCTAAATTCCATCACTTCCTAGAGTGAAACCAGTGATTTCTTTATTTTTGACTCCTTCTTTTAACTTCACTAAGTACAGATCTTCATCTTGCTTAGATTTAACATGCACAAGAAGAGAGGATTGCGCTAAGGCATAAGCAGTTATACCTCTTTCTTCGGTCTCATCCAATCTAATTCCATCATTTGCTAGTTTTTTAATTTCTAGACCGAAAGATCGCCTTTTTACTGCAAGATGGACCAAGATGCCCATTGACTTCCTACTAAGTGTATATGCTACCACATTAGCTTTGCCCGGGTGATAAAGGATATTGATGTCATAATCCTTCAATAGCTCGAGCCACCTTCTCTGTCTCAAATTTAATTCTTTCTACTTGAAAGTGTATTGGAGGCTTTTGTGATCTATAAACATTTTAGAATGCTCGCCATAAAGGTAGTGTCACCATATCTTTAATGCAAACACCACTACTGCAAGCTCTCCAAGTCGTGTGTGAGGTAGTTCTTCTCATGATTCTTTAACTGTCTAGAAGCATAAGCAATAACTTTTTTATCTTGCATAAGAACAAAACCAAGACCAACTCTGGGGGCGTCACAATACACCGTGAACCCACCCGAACCTATCTACAAGGTTAACATAAGTGCAGTGGTCAACCTCTTCTTTAAGTCTTGAAAGCTCTACTCACAAGCGTCTAACCACTGGAACTTAACTGCATTTTGAGTCAACTTCATTAATGGAGCTGCAAGTGAGGAAAATCCATGTACAAACCTTCTATAGTAGCCAACTAATCCCAAGAAACTTCTTATTTCGGTTGGCGTTGTCGGCCTTAGCCAGTTCTTGACTGCTTCTGTCTTTTGAGGGTCTACTTTTATGCCTTCATTAGATACCACGTGGCCTAAGAATGCCACTGGCTGCAACCGGAACTCACATTTTGAAAACATGGCATAAAGCTCATTCTCCTTCAAGGTCTGCAAGGCTATCTTGAGGTGCTCTGCATGCTCTTCCTTGCTTTTAGAGTATACCGGAATATTGTCTATAAACACGACAATAAATGTATCAAGGAATGACTTGAAAACTCTGTTCATGAGGTCCATGAATGCAACTGGAGCATTTGTCAACCCGAAGGACATTACTAGAAATTCATAGTTCCCGTAGCAAGTTCTAAAGGTTGTTTTAGATATATCCTCTTCTTTTATTCTCAACTGATGGTACCCCGGCCTCAAGTCTATCTTTAAAAAGAATGTTGCACCCTGAAGTTGGCTTTCACACCTCAACGTCGTTAGGGACCCAGAGAGCTGCCTTCGCTTTTGGCGTTCCTTCGTAGATCTCCGGATTTCACCCCTACACATGAAATTCCACTTTCCTCTGTCTCACTCAAGTGCATTGGTTCCGAATAAATCATCAATTCTTGGCAGTTGGTACTTGTTCTTAATGGTAACTTTATTCAATTGCCGATAGTCGACGCACATTCTGAGAGACCCATCTTTCTTCTTGACAAACAGGACCGGGGCACCCTACGGTGAAATACTCGGCCTGATGATGCCCTTGTCAAGAAGGTCTTTCAACTGTTCCCTCAACTCATTAAGTTCTGCTGGAGCCATCCTATAAGGAGGTATAGATATGGGCTGAGTGCCTTGCATGAGATCGATGCCAAAGTCTATGATTCTTTTAGAAGGAAGTTCGGGAAGGTCATCTGGAAAAACTTCTGAAAATTCTCTATCAATTGGCATAGACTGAAGAGCTGGTGGTTTTGATTCTGGATTAATGATGTGAGCCAAATAGGCGAGACACTCCTTACCAATCATTCGTTGTGCCTTAAGGTAAGAAATAAACTTACTTACAAGCGATGCGAAACTACCCTTTCACTCTAAGACTTCTTCATTTGGAAATTGGAACCTTACTATCTTGGCACACAATCTAATATGGCATAATAGGAAGACAACCAATCCATACCCATAATCACATCGAAATTCACCATTTCTAACTCTATGAGATCGGCCTCGATATTGCGACCATGGACTTAAACTATACAACCTCTATAGACTCTTGTGGTTTTCATTGACTCGCTAACATGAGTAGATACTAGGAATGGCTCACTAAGCTATTCAGTTTCTAGCTCGAGGTTAATTGCAAAGTATGGAGTCACGTACGAAAATGTTGAACCTGGATCAATTATGGCATAAGCATTATGTGAGCAGACTAAAAGTATACCTGTAATAACTTTTGTAGATGCCTCTGCACTCTGACGATATGTAGCAAACAAATGGGGTTGTCCCCCTCCTTGAGTAACTAGATCTGCACCTCTGCCCGCTTTATGCCTGGCCTGATTATGAGAACCATGAGCCTGAGGTGGTGCAACTTTAGTATCTGAGGAACTAGAAGGACGAGTTGATCCCCCACTGAAGTTATATCACAACTTTGGGTAGTTTGCCTTTATATGACCACTGTCTCCACAATGATAGCAACCGTGGAACCCGAACTTGCACTGACCTGAATGTTACCACTTACATGTACCACAAAGACCTTGGTGTTGTGAATGTTGCTCAACATGACTCTGGCTATATGAGGATGGTGTTCAAAAATTCTAATTCTGGCGAGAGTGGTTTCCATAACCTTGAGTATGTCTGAAGGAAGACCCACCACCCGAATGATGACTGGACTAAGCTGGTGCTAATGACCCCCCTTCCTCCTCAGCTAGATGTACCACTAAACCCGCCCGTTGTCCGAGCTTTCTTGTTATGCTCTTTTTTTTCCTCTCCTTTGTTGTCTGTCTTTTTCTAAGTGCTTGGTGAAAACCACAATAGAGGAGAATGTTGTCATTCCTAGCGCTGCAGCTGATGTCGTATCCTTAATGCGGTAAGCTAAACCGCCAACAAACCTGCAGATCTTTGCTTTTTATGTCTTAACCTGAGGAGCATGCTTAGCCAAACTTATAAATTCTATGTAGTACTCTTGCACACTTTTATTCCCTTGCTTGAGCTACTCAAACTCTGTAGCCTTAGCTTCCGTATCCTCTTCTGGTATAAAATTAGCCATGAAGGCCTCTTCAAATTCTTCCCAAGTAGGCGGACTATCATCTTCATCTCTTTCATTTTCCCACATCTCGAACCAAGCGCCACCCATATCTTTAAGCTGGTAGGCAGGCAACTCCATAGCTTCATCATCAAATGCTTTCATCGCTCGGAGGAATTTCTTGACACCCTCCAGCCACAACATTGGATCTTCATACACTATAATACCCCAGAACAATAGAGGACTCAGCTTCAAAAATTCATTCACTCTTGAGAACTCAGAATTATTCTGTCTATTTGATTGAGGTAGAATCTCAGCTCTTCTCTCATTTTGGTAGGCCATGAAGGCTTTAAACATCTCCATAAGCACTGTTGGCAACATTAAACATCTGACCCACCTCTAGAGATATAGCTGTCTGAGCCGGAACTATTGTTGGGGGTGGCACTGGATCCTGAGGTACTTGCTCATCATGATCCACCCCTTCTTCATGTTCAACCCGCGATACTTGAACCCCATTGTAGATTTACCCTTCCTTTTCTAAGTTGAAGCCTTCTTAGTTCTAACTTGAGCCACAATAGTAGCAATAGTTTCTTGAGCAACATCCTGAGTATCGCTGTCAGAGTTACGATTACGAGCCATTTCTGCGAGTTTTGGAGAAATGAATATATTAGATAATTTCTTAGAAGTAGGCTCTATTGCGCGATCTAAAGTATGAAAAAATAATAGGACTTTTCCTAAATGCTTATAGCCTCCTATTTATAAGTATGTCGCGCTTCATATCCATAAATAAGACTCTACTGACACAACTTCATAGACCCCCCTAGGACTCCATATACATGGCTCTAATACCAAGTTTGTCGCGACCTATTTTCTGAACAAGATGTGATCGGCACCTGGTCGCTAAATTTGACTGAGCAAACCATCTCCGCTTATCAAAAATATTATAACCTCAAACTCTATATGCAACAAGGCAATACTTTAACCAAATACTTTTAATTAATTTGAATATCTAAAATAAACCAACTCCAAAACTTTATTCGTAGTAACTACTGAAATACTGCAAAGTTATTATAAAAAATACCTGAATCTTAACCCACCGTCTGTGTCTATGAAGCCTCTACTGATAAACTGACGCACTGCTCAGGAGATAAGATTTTCTGGCCATTTCTCCAAGTAAATGAAGAAATAGCTAAATATTGACTACTCGAAGGAGTACTCCATGAATAAAAGCGGAGCTCACCAATATCACTAGATGTGAGGGAAGTCCTAACCTTTAGCCTGCTTGCCTGCAAAACCGGTTCCTACGTTGTACCGCAGACCAATGTAGGTTCCCCAAAGAGAATGTCAGTACCATCCATTGTATTCAGTGAGTTTCAACGACATGGGACGAAACTTTAATAAAATATATATTATAAGCAAAGATTCTAAATGCATGAAAAATATAAAACTTCTACGAACAATTCTAAACTAATTGCATAACAACAGTTTATGAATATTCTAAAAGAAATTCTTTTTTTTTTCTTTCTTATCTAAAAAAAATACTTCACTTTATGCTTCGGGAGTTCCAACTATCTAGACTTATTTCTGTCATAGTCACCATGTGATCGGCATGGGTTCGATCCCAACCTGGTCGAATAAGCCCAATCCACGAGGTGCCACTCGCTTCGTGATTCTCAGCGCTCATGTATTATACCTTAGCCTGGATAAGTAAATTGTGCTCCCTACTTTGGCACAAGTAGTTTCAGAAAGTCAATACCTTGATCAGGACCCTCGGCCTCGACGATGATCCCTTCTCAGAATAGAGGATACTCCCAAAAATACTTTAATAATAAATTATTCCATGTGACCTCGCTAGGATCTAAATCAACCTCTCAACTTTCTTGACCATTCAAGTCTAAATCTTTTCTGGAACAACCTATACATACTCATAGTGGCATCCTTAAATGTAAAGCATGGCAAAAGCATGAAATAAATATTCAAAAGTATTTTTAAAGATTCTTGCTTCTTAATGAATTTTCAACATGAAAATGGCATATAAGAATAACACAAAAGTTTAAAAATTTATGCACATATATCAAAATAATTCATCTAAACTTTAGCCAGATCAATTCTAAGTTAATAGGTACTCACTCGCTCCAATTAAGTACATATTAACTATTTTAACCAATTCATCAAACACCTTGTATGCGTGCTTTTGTGAGTTAAGCCACTTTAGTAAAGAGTTATATCAACTCACCTCAAAACTTCTCGAGCCAATACGTAGGGCCCAGTCCAATTTATACCCGTCAAACAATCGATTTTACAATAATCAGTGCATTTTAATTAATTTTAAAGTTTCACACCTAAACATGGAACTTACTGTTGATACAGAGAAAGAAGGGAACTAACTATTCAATTCGTTTCTACTACTATTGTAGGATAATTGACAATAGAAAATTTTATATTCCTAAGTTCAAGAATTAGTAATTTTTAAAGAACCTTAGAAATTTCCGTTGCATGCGTGAGTAAGGCAACCTCAATTTCGTGAGTGAATAGAAACACTGGTTATGTTTTTCGTATAAGGATTGTTAATCCTTTTGCCTTCCAACAGCCCTTTATGAGCTTTAGGCTCCCCGCTTTCCCCATTTTTTTTTTTGTTTGATAATATTAAAATTATTAATATTTTTCTAATTATATATCTAATTATTTATAACTAAAAGTAACTCAAAAGTGAATCAAAAGGGTTTAAATCCGTAATAGAAGTATAATTTTATGCACTCAAGGCAAGATTAAAAAAAAATTAAATTTTATATTTAGCGTGTCTTGAAACTTTTATAGATTTGAGGAGTGCTACAAGAAGAAAATTGATAGTTTTAAGGGCCAGCTCTAATAATAAGTATATTTTTACAAACTACTTTCTCTCCTTAATTGTCTTATGTAATTTCCATTTCACTACTTGAAACATTAAAGGTAGAAATAAGTGACTTTTTCAAACTGTCCACTATTTTTCAAAATAAACTTAATTTGCTAAAACTATTAATATTTGGAACCGGAAGTAATATAAGCATTTGTATGAACATAGAAATAAGTCAATCGAGATTCAAGAATGATAGGCAAATGCAATCAAAGATAAGGCAACTCCAAGTAGAAAAAATCGGATAAAGGTAATAAATGTCGACAAAATTAAGTTCATACTGTATAGTTACAAGTTGAGAATTGAGACCGTCAATTAGGTCATCAGTGACCCCATGCTCCATACATCCATTGTTTCTTCCCATTTCTACCATCATTTATTAGCCTTATTCCTCTTTATTTTTGTAATATTATTTTAGGCAACTTCTAAGTAAGTGGAAGTATATTTTAAAGCGTGTGGTTATTATGAAGATTCAAAGAAAGTGGCATTTGGGGTTTTCAAATATTATGTCTGTACTCTCCACATGCTTATAGTAATCAATATTCCAATAAAAGTAGTTTATATTTTCAATGAATACAATACATATATTTTATTTTGCATAATTGTACTTTTGGTCTCTCAATCATTAGTAAATTTTAACTTTGGTCCTGATACATTTGGCCAAGCACATTTCACCCTCAATTAGCTCAAATATGTGTTTTTGGTCTTTCTATGCTAGAAGGATTTCATATTTAAAGTATTTCTACATTACTCTCAAATTTGTAAGAATATTATAAATTTAACGTAACACATCGATAATTTAATGGTGTTGCACTTACTAGCTAAATTTGTGAGATTAACGGTTAGCGAGATGAAAAAGAAAATACCAATTAATTAAAAGTTAAACGTGCTTAACCAAACGTTACATGGACCAAGATCAGAATCATCAAATTCTAAGGGACTAAAGTCACAAATTTTCCTTTTTCTTTTTTCTTTTTTCTTTTTTCTTTTTATGCTGACCTTCATCAAATTTAACAGCCGCCTATTTTGAAATAGTTGACTATATAAACCCTCTCAAACCTTTAGACTTAAACAGCAACTCTTTTCTTTCTTTTGTTCATTTTAACCATTTTGAAACAGAGAGAACTACATCTCTCTAAAGTCAACAAAAAAAAAAACTCGAAATTTCTTGACACCCCATTGTGTCATTTGGGATTATTTGAGGTTCATTTCTTTTTAATCCAAGTTTGTGATTATAAAAAAATATTAGTGCATTGAGTCTTAAGTTGTGATTTAAGTGTTTTAGTTACAAGATGGAGCCAGCAAATTTAAGTAATTTGCGAGGGAGTAGTTTAAGAGGAAGTACGAGAGGGAGTTTAAGGGCAAATAGTAATTCAATATGGAGAAATAATGGTGTAGAAATTTTCTCACGTTCATCTAGAGATGAAGATGATGAAGAAGCACTTAAATGGGCTGCTCTTGAAAAACTTCCAACTTTTGATAGATTAAGAAAAGGTCTTTTATTTGGATCACAAGGTGCTGCTGCTGAAGTTGATATCAATGATCTTGGTTTTCAAGAAAGAAAGAATTTGCTTGAGAGACTTGTTAAAGTTGCTGACGAAGATAATGAGAAGTTCTTGTTGAAACTCAAGAACAGAATTGACAGGTAAATATAAAGTATTTTTATATTCTTTGATTAATTCAGATTCGCACCGGATAAGGTTTTGAATTAGTTATTAATGTTTTTTTTTTAAAATTTGCAGGGTTGGAATTGATTTGCCAACAATAGAAGTGAGATATGAGCATCTAAATATTGATGCAGATGCATATGTGGGAAGTAGAGGTTTGCCTACATTTATGAACTTCATGACTAACTTTGTTGAGGTAAAAAGATGATAATTCCTTTTTATTTATTATCAACTCGTTACTAATTTGATTAAAAGTTTTCTTGAATCTAACAAAAAAATTTATAACTATTTTTATTTTTTTGGTTCTAGACATTGTTGAACTCTTTGCATATTCTTCCAAGTAGAAAGAGGCAACTTACTATTCTTAAGGATATTAGTGGTATTATCAAGCCCTGTAGAATGACTCTACTTTTGGGACCTCCTAGTTCTGGAAAAACAACTTTGTTGTTAGCTTTGGCTGGAAAACTTGATCCTGCTCTAAAGGTAAAATTATCTTTCTTCGTATCGAAATTCACTGGTCCGATTAATTTATGTTTATGTCTAGAAACATAAACATATAAACAAAAAATATTTATTATTTTTTTAATTTTCTTGGAAAATCAGGTAACGGGGAAGGTGTCATATAATGGACATGAATTACATGAATTTGTGCCACAAAGAACAGCAGCTTATATTAGTCAACATGATTTGCATATTGGAGAAATGACTGTTAGAGAAACTTTGGAGTTTTCTGCAAGATGTCAAGGCGTTGGCTCTCGTTTTGGTTAGTATTTTAATTGTAATAAATTTTTTGTTTGGTTAAAATTGAAATATTAAAGTAAGTAATAAAATTAATTTTCTTGTCATTTTTTGCAGAAATGTTAGCTGAGCTGTCAAGAAGAGAAAAAGCAGCTAATATCAAACCAGATGCTGATATTGACATCTATATGAAGGTTAGACTTGAGCTATACTGTGTTTAGTTGTGTGAAAATGATTTAATAGTAGAAATATCTTCAACCCACAAAAAGAAATATATTAATCTCTTAACAGACCCGACAGAAATAATAGAGAAAAAGACACACTAGTATACACGTACTCTGTTCAGAAAAAATGAATTTATTATTACAAAATTATTGGACAGCTGTTTAGTGGAGTAATATTTAAATAGTAGTATTCCTTGGGTCCAATAAGGTGGCTAACAAAGTAAGACTATATTACACTTTTGACCCCACTACTGTAAAGAAACCACTAGGTAGGAGGCAGAAATTTAGCAAAAGCAAACAAAAAGCTATCGGAAAGAGAATCAAAAGGAGAAACGACCTTATATAATTCCAAGTGGCAGTTGTAATTTATTCTTATTCATACTTCAACATTGACTTTAGATTACTTCAAATGTTGCAATTGAAACAACAGTAAAAACGTAAAAAGTAAAAAAAGAAACACACATACGCAACAATGAAAAGTTTTTTCTCATTATGCAGACAATTTGCCATTTCCTAGACAAGTTAATACAGAAAGTTTGAAAACTTGTTAGTGTATATTAGGGCAAACTATCTGCGCGAGATGACTTGTGTAGCGAGTTTTTTTTGTTAGTGTATATTAGTATAAATTATGTCCTTTTTGGCTCCAGGCCTCAGGATATTAATAATTTAATCAATAACCTTTGGAAATAAAAAATTGAAAAGAATACATAGCAGATATATCTAATTAGGAAACTTGTCAATCCATTTATGAAAATGAACCTTCATTTTGTTAAAAGTAATCATACGCTGTATTTTTTTGTGGAATTTAGGCTGCAGCAACAGAAGGACAAGAAGCCAATGTTGTTACAGATTATGTTCTTAAGGTAACACTTACAATATCCAATCATGTTTTACATGTGAATTATAAATAACAAAGATTGAATTACAACAATGAATATATACTGCTGCAGATTTTGGGACTGGATATTTGTGCTGATACTATGGTGGGAGATGATATGATAAGGGGTATTTCAGGAGGACAAAAGAAGCGTGTGACGACCGGTGAAATGCTTGTTGGACCAGCTAAAGCACTTTTCATGGATGAAATATCAACTGGATTGGACAGTTCTACAACATACTCCATTGTGAATTCCTTAAGGCAATCTGTTCAAATCTTGAAGGGAACTGCTGTTATTTCTCTGTTGCAGCCTGCCCCCGAGACCTACAACCTGTTCGATGATATTATCCTGTTATCCGACGGGTATATTGTTTATCAGGGTCCGCGTGATGATGTGCTCGAGTTCTTTGAATCCATGGGATTCAAATGCCCCCAGAGAAAAGGCGTGGCCGACTTCTTGCAAGAAGTATGTTTTCCCAAAGAAACAAAGAACGATAAAGTTTAGAAGCATTGATGAAAAATCGGTTCTAATGTTGAAAGTTTGATTTTGCAGGTGACATCAAAGAAAGATCAACAGCAATATTGGTCAAAGAGGAATGAGCGTTATAGGTTTATCACATCGAAAGAATTTGCTGAGGCATATGAGTCTTTTCATGTTGGAAGGAAACTAGGCGACGAGCTTGCTACTCCATTTGACAAGACCAAATGTCACCCTGCTGCTTTGACTAATGATAAGTATGGTATAGGAAAGAAAGAGCTGTTGAAGGTTTGCACTGAAAGAGAACTTCTACTAATGAAGAGGAACTCGTTTGTTTACATGTTCAAGTTCTCTCAGGTTGGTCTATTTGAAATTCTGATTTAAGTCCTTTATCTTGTCATATCCATGTGCACGAACGTTCTAATGTTTGCTTTGTATTTGCCTGTGTCTTGTCAGCTTACGATAATGGCTCTTATAACAATGACACTCTTCTTCCGTACTGAGATGCCACGAGATACTACAGATGATGGAGGAATATATGCCGGTGCTCTCTTTTTCGTGGTGATTATGATTATGTTCAACGGGATGTCTGAGCTTGCCATGACAATTTTCAAGCTTCCCGTCTTTTACAAGCAAAGAGACCTTCTCTTTTTCCCTTCATGGGCTTATGCACTTCCATCATGGATCCTCAAAATCCCTGTAACACTTGTTGAAGTCGGTCTTTGGGTGATCTTAACATATTATGTCATTGGATTTGATCCTAATATTTCAAGGTATGCGGAGTATATATAGGCTACACAAGCCAGTGATGATGATATCTTAACTAATACGTACTTATTTTCTCCCCACGATTGTTAATCACTATTGTTTTTTTTTTTTTTTGCAGATTTTTGAAACATTTCTTGCTGCTTATAGTTGTAAACCAGATGGCATCAGGATTGTTTAGATTCATTGGGGCAATGGGAAGGACCATGGGAGTTGCGAGTACATTTGGATCATTTGCTCTTCTTTTACAATTTGCATTGGGTGGTTTCGTCCTTTCACGAGGTATATTTTGTGATTTAATGCAGAAAATCTTTTCTTGTTAAACCAAACCTACTAATGTTCATGTTTATTTTGCCTAATGGTGCAGATGATGTGAAAAGCTGGTGGATTTGGGGTTACTGGACTTCGCCGATGATGTATTCAGTGAATTCAATTCTTGTGAACGAATTCGATGGGAAAAAATGGAATCATGTAAGGCTCTATAACTAATTCCACCTTCAATCATGTATCCTTTCCGTCTATGAATGCTAACTTCCGCTCTCATAAATCAGATTGTGTCAGGTGGAAACGAGACCCTTGGAACTACAGTTGTGAAGTCTCGAGGATTCTTTCCCGAGGCATACTGGTACTGGATTGGTGTTGGGGCACTTGTCGGATTTACAATTGTGTTTAACTTCTGCTACAGTCTTGCACTCGCTTTTCTCAACCGTGAGTTTCCCTATGAGTATTACCATTTCATGTTTCACCAAGAGAATCAAAAAAGTAAAATTACTAACATACTGTAAATATCTGCAGCATTTGATAAGCCACAAGCAGTGCTACCAGAAGACGGTGAGAATGCTGAAAATGTTGAAGTTTCATCCCAGATAACTAGCACAGATGGAGGAGATTCTATCACTGAGAGCCAAAATAATAATAAGAAGGGAATGGTTCTTCCATTTGAACCCCATTCTATCACCTTCGATGATGTTGTATACTCCGTTGACATGCCTCAGGTGACTTGTTACTAAATGAGAAATTCGCGCCTATGTCAACATCGCTACCTTTAGATTAATATATTTAACTAAACTTGTGACTACTCGCAGGAAATGAAAGAACAAGGTGCTGGTGAAGATAGATTGGTACTTCTAAAGGGTGTGAGTGGAGCTTTCAGACCAGGTGTTCTCACGGCTTTGATGGGAGTTAGTGGGGCTGGTAAAACAACATTAATGGATGTTTTGGCGGGAAGAAAAACAGGAGGATACATTGACGGCGACATCAAGATTTCTGGCTATCCCAAGAAGCAAGAAACCTTTGCTCGTATTTCTGGTTACTGTGAGCAGAACGACATCCATTCACCTTATGTTACAGTTTACGAGTCCCTGGTTTACTCAGCATGGCTTCGTTTACCCCAAAATGTTGATGAAACAACTAGAAAGGTCAATTCCTCTGAAATTCTCTCATCCTTCAAACCATTTGAGAAAGTAGCAGTTTTCTTAACATTTTCTTTGTTTGTCTTTTTGCAGATGTTTGTTGATGAAGTTATGGAACTTGTTGAGCTTAGACCCTTAAGATCAGCCTTAGTCGGGTTGCCAGGAGTCAACGGTCTCTCAACTGAGCAACGCAAAAGATTGACCATTGCGGTTGAATTGGTAGCAAACCCCTCTATCATTTTCATGGATGAACCAACTTCAGGGCTGGACGCAAGAGCTGCTGCGATTGTTATGAGAGCGGTTAGGAACACTGTCGATACTGGAAGAACCGTTGTTTGTACTATTCATCAGCCTAGCATCGACATTTTTGAAGCCTTTGATGAGGTGGATTTCATATCATTTAAGCACAACCCAGCTAGTCTTTATATTTTATCTTTTTATAAAATCGAGTACTAAACTCTTAAGCGGCTTTGTAGCTATTTCTAATGAAACGAGGAGGACAAGAGATTTACGTAGGTCCATTGGGTCGCCATTCTTGCCATTTGATCAAATACTTTGAGGTAAGTTGTACTAAAGAGAAAATGACTCTTCCTTTTCCACTGTATATGATCAAACACTGACCTTAGTTTTACCTTGAATACAGTCAAATCCTGGGGTAGCAAAAATCAAGGAGGGTTACAACCCAGCAACTTGGATGTTAGAAGTCACAGCCTCGGCTCAAGAAATGATGTTAGGCGTTGATTTCACCGACGTATACAAGAACTCAGACCTGTACAGGAGGAACAAAGCATTGATTAGTGAATTAGGCGTCCCTCGCCCTGGTTCAAAGGACTTGCATTTTGAAACTCAATACTCACAATCATTCTGGACGCAATGTATGGCTTGCCTATGGAAGCAACACTGGTCATACTGGCGTAATCCAGCTTACACCGCAGTCAGATTCATCTTCACGACATTCATAGCACTAATCTTCGGGACAATGTTCTGGGATCTTGGTACTAAAGTGTAAGCACAGAATCATGAAAACTAAACAATTATAGAAAGTAGATTACTACTTAAAATCCTTAATACTAAACTGGAATTTATTTGCTGTAGGAGCAAGAGCCAAGATCTTTTAAACGCCATGGGATCAATGTATGCTGCTGTTCTCTTCCTTGGTGTACAAAATGCATCATCAGTGCAACCAGTTGTAGCCGTTGAGCGTACAGTATTTTACAGAGAAAGAGCTGCTGGAATGTACTCTGCCATCCCCTATGCCTTTGGACAGGTGAATAACAAGTTCTATTTTCTGGTAAATATACCAACTTCAGATTTGAATTCAGTTCCTAGTATTCATGAAAACTTCCTATATTGCAGGTTTCCATTGAAATCCCTTACATATTTGTACAATCTGTGTTTTATGGTATCATCGTCTATGCTATGATTGGATTCGAATGGGATGTTGGCAAGTTCTTTTGGTACTTGTTCATCATGTTTTTCACCCTTTTGTACTTTACATTCTATGGTATGATGAGTGTGGCTGTCACACCAAATCAAAACGTGGCTTCGATTGTTGCTGCCTTCTTCTATGGTGTATGGAATCTCTTCTCAGGATTCATCGTTCCACGACCTGTAAGATCTTCAAACTCGTATATCCTAGTTATAAGATACAAATGTAAAATGGATCTATAGCTCGAAAAAATGACTTTTTTTGTTTTGTTTTCTACAGCGTATGCCTGTATGGTGGAGATGGTACTACTGGGCTAACCCTGTTGCATGGACCTTGTATGGTTTGGTTGCATCACAATTCGGAGACATCCAAACGACACTATCTGATAATGAAACTGTGGAACAATTCTTGAGACGTTACTTTGGGTTTAAGCATGATTTTCTTGGAGTTGTTGCAGCTGTGCTCACTGCATATGTCTTTGTGTTTGCCTTTACATTTGCTTTTGCCATCAAGGCGTTCAATTTCCAGAGAAGATAAGTGAATTTAATCGACTGAAGAGCTTTGAGGAAGCAGTGGTTACAAAATTAGTATGTATAGGTTACTATTTGAGAAAGTCTTTTCTTTTCAACTTCTGAATACTAGGTGTATGTTCTTGTAATATTCATTGGAAATCCAAACTTTATTTATTAACATATCAGCAGTTTTGTTCCATGGTTGGCTTCATTTTGGTTTTACCTTCTTCTCCAAATAGTTTTATTTTTTCAGCACAGATAGTTGATTTAACACAAGCTAAAGAATGAGTATTGATAATAGGGACAATTGTTGATTTAAGCATTCAAATTTCAGTGATTTCTTCTTCTGAAACAAGGAAAGAAAGGGAAAAAAGAAGAGTAGAGAGAAGGATTGGAATAGAAAAATAGAAGAAAAATACAAAGAAATGAGCGAAAACGGATAAGTCAAGAAATAATGCTTGAGATGTGTAGATTCTTGAATAAAAATGATGAAATCAGAGATAATTCAGTTAACAGTTTGAACCAAGAAATGGAAGACCGAAAGTTGTATATATCTAAGTACTTATGATGATTTAGTAATTCTATTACTTCAATCTGAAGTTCTTAGTTACCAGTATTATTTCTGTTAAATACTGACATCCCTCCTCTATTCTATGTAGTAAATATTTTTTCCTTATAAAAAGAGATAGGTAAGTAAAGTATATAGATAAATGACAGTTACAAGATAATGGTATACAACAATCAAGATTATGATGAAAACTATTCAGATTAACAAATTGTGTATCCACAGTAAATAACAGAGGCTTAGTAAAAAAAGCATGTAAAACTTGTAACAATTTTTGAATTTGAAGAGGATTAGCAATAGTGTGAGTCATGATTTGATGTTCTGCTTTTATACTGGAAATGAAAAATGGCCAAGAAAGACCAGCACATATGTTGTTTTGTATGTGCGCGAATCTTACCAGCCCAATCAATATTCATGATGCGCGTGGTTGTACCATAAACTTCAAATACTGGATCCGCATCTCGACATGAAATTTGTGGTTAAGAAGAGAAACATATAAAGCTGATCACTGTCTTGGACTAGCTTGATTAGATTAGGTATACATGTTTTCTGAATTGTTCAAGAATACTAAGGGCTCGTTTGGTACGAGGATAAGGGATAATTAATCCCGGAATTAAATTTGAGATGAGTTTATCCGACGTTTGGCTGAGATAAAATTGTGATATAACTAATCTCGGGATTATAATATTTTCTTATCCCTATGGGAGGGCGGAATAACTAATATCGAGATAATTAATCACGGGATAACTTGTTTCCCAACCAAACGACCCTTAAGTGTTTGAATAATAAGATAAAAGTGAAAAAATGAACACATTCGGAAATATAAACATATATTACCATACCTGGATTTCTTCTGGAACTCAGGGTGTAAGGATTATTGTGAAATTGATTCTTACATATAGGAATGGATCCAGGTTAATTTTGCTATCTTGACTGATTGGAATATTGGATTAAGAGATGACGAACTTTCAGTTTGCACATATACTGGCGCAAGAATTAATGTGGCTTCTTACTAGAATACTGCTTCTGTAGAAAACAAAAACAAGAATTGATCAAAGATTAATAGTACACTAGACGGATTTAGGGCCAGTTAAATGGGTCTAACTCAACACATTGCTTTCAGCTTGAACTATATATAAATATACAAAATATATTTCTTAAAATGCTACATATTATAAAATCATACTCATTTTTTAACTCACTACCTCTAAATTCTGAATTCGCATCGGAATATCACCCGGACATTGTAAACTAAAAAGGATATATTATAATTTCACCTAAGCACAATAATTTGAAAACGGTAAAAAAGATATTCACCTTTTGCACTTTGATTATGCAGTTTCTTTGATGGAAAATGGTGAAGCTTCTTCAATGAAAGTACTTTGTGAGCCTTCAAAATCTTCTTAATGCCATGTATCAAACTGACATCCATATTATATATACAAAATAGGAAAAAAGTAATAAGCTTCAATTTCTACATGTAATTTTTGCTTGATCTTTAGGAAGAAGAAGAAGAAAAGGATGAGAAAATTTCTGTTTATATTGAGCTAATGATACATGAAAAATGGTAGTTTCTTATAGTTGTAACCTTTTGACAAATAGAGTTTATAAGACTAGTTAAGGACACTAAAAAAAAGACTAAATATAGATAATAAAAAATTTAAATTCACTTCACCCTAAGGTGCTTAACTTTATTTTCTACTCTAGAAAAAATGTGTCGGACATCAAAACAAAATTACAATAGTTTAAGGGTTTATATAATAGGCACATGCGCGATTGCTGTTCAAAGTTTGAAAACTCTAAGTTTGAGTAATTTTCACATGATGGCTGTAAAATATATCAAAGAACTAAAGTTGATTTGAACACGTAAAGGGAAAATTTCTATTTGTACCCGTGGCTCTCTAAGGATCTCGTGGCATAAGACAAAACTATATTCAGAGGCTCTTAAATTTATTTTATAAAATTTGTACACTAATAAAAAAAATTCTTTCTAAACAACAAATGAATTATTTACGATATAAAATAGCAAATTCCAAAAAATTAAAAAATAGGAAGAAGAGCACAAAGAATAAAGTGGTGGATTATCGGATGTTGAGGTCCGAAACTCCAAGCGAAAATTTTGATTTGGCTATCATCACAAACAAGAAAAAAAATGAAAGTACACAACATAATAGTTTAAGTTTTGAGTATTGACAGTGTTAAAAATATTTTCACCTTCTAATCAATTTAAACAATGATTGCAGTTCATTCTATTAAGTAACACTCATTAGTGAATATCTAAAATAAATAATAAATAAACCAATGTAATAAAATTATCATAATTTATGAACTATTTGGTATAAAATAACCCCAATCAAATAACGAAGAAATATACTATAATAATTCTGCTTATAATAATAATAATAATAATAATAATAATAATAATAATAATAATAATAATAATAATAATAATAGATTAAGAATTTGGGCCTTCAAAATACTACCGATTTCGGTCGGTAGTTTTATATTTTTAATAAAATTGACCGAAATCGGTCGGATATTTTCGCGCGAAAATACAATTAAAGAGTACAAATAAAATAAAAGATAGTCTTAAACCAAAATGTACCAATAATGTAGTAGTAGAATAGTATCCTGCCACAGTACAGACCCTGGTTCGATTCCCAGATGGTGCATTTTTTAATTGCATAATTAAAAATACCGACCGACTTCGATCGGGTTTTTCGGCAGATTTTTTCTTTTTTGGTCTCTTGTGAAATTTTATTGATCGACCAAAATCGGTTGGAAATTGCGATCGACTTCGGTCGCTATTTATTACTGACCAGCCTAATTTCGAGGAACTAAAATCGATCGGTTTTTTAAATTTTCCGACCAATTTTAATCGATCTTTTTGGACGATTTTTGGCAGTTTTCTAGCCGCGACCGTATTTGCCGAAATTCAAGATTTGAGAGCTGCTTGTGAGAGAAATGTAGCCCAAAAAATGGTCTGCAATGTATAACTACTCCAACTTCTATCCAATGGAAAAACGTTATGCAATAACTATTCCAACATAGACAATTCTACGATTTGTAGGCCATTCGAGAAGGTCTCTTAGTTGTCAAAGTCTATTATTGATAGTGCCTATGTTAATGACGTTTTGGCATCAAATGAAAAATCTTTTGATATTTTTTTAAGAATGTACAAATTTGTTCTTGTGCTACTGTAGATTGCTCAATTTTATCATCCAGTATAAAATTTAGTTTATTCATACTTTTGCCAAGGTAGATTTGTTTTTATTTGTCCTTGCCATTAACGGAGTTTCAACCTATAACGGCGAAAATGTTCAAAATAATATATGAGCAAATTTGTTCCATATGAACAACGACGTTAACCTACAAGAACAAGGCTGCATCTCTTTTCTGTGCTTTTACTATCCTCGCAGTTCGTTATTCTTGCTTTGCTAAGTCAAGTAAAAAGACCAGAAGGTTTTGGTCAAAGAAGAAAGTTACTCGATAATTTGAATATTAATTGTCAAAAAACAGAACTTCCCGTCAAAAAAGATTTTATAATTAAAAAAAATGTAATTTTCCCTTTTCTTAATATTACAGATTTGATACGGATAAAAAATATTGCAAATTTGATGAATTGTAGTGTTTGTACAATTCTTAAACAGTAGAAATGGTAATTAAGACAACTAATCAATTGATTGCACTTTGATTAGTATTATGATATGATATATTAATCTCATGGACCCTATATTCGTCGTTTATATTATATTAAGCAACTTCTAAGTAAGAAGAAAAATCTCAGCTCAGCTAGCTTCTTTCTAGGGCTGCTTATCGGACGGATTGTGCGGTTAATTACTCTTAACAGTTTGGCTTAATGGTTATCGGCTTTTAAATATATTAATCCGCTAGCTACCCGATAAGATATCGGGCGGATTGATATCGGTTTAGCTCTTATCGGGCGGTTTATCGGCCTAATTCAATCTATATTGCGTGCATTAATTATTTGTTGACCGCCTAGCATACAAATTCAGAATAGAAAATTACATATTGAGTCCAGACATACATGTCTGTTAATGCCTACATAAGAATGATGTAGTGTGTCATGTGTTGTAGAGTGAAAAAAGTTATGGCACAACACTATTGTTCTTCTATTAAACATAGACAGCAGGCATTAGTTTTAAAAAAATAAAAGCAGAGGTGAACCATATACAGCAACTTAAACAATCTTGTTGTAGGGTGGGAGAATAAGCTAAGCTAAGCCAAGCCTGGGATCTTCTGATGCATAGTACGTAAGGGTTCTGATTGTTTAGGAATTAGGTGTTAGAACTTAGAGATAGAGTACTTAAGGTCAATTGTAACGCTTGGCTGATTATGATACTGGTGGCGTTTGGATTGGATGCGGAACATAGAGATATGATATCACCGATAGCGTTTGGATTGGATTATATATATATATTCTTAACGGGTTAGCGGATTATCCGTTAAGAAAATTGAATAATCCGCCCCCAAACCGATAAGCCGTTAATAAAAAAAATTCAATCCGTTCCCCATCCGTTAAACCGTTAACCCGATACCAATAAGCCATTAAGCTTCGATTTCGATTCCGATTCCGATTCGGTTTTGAACACCCCTACTTCTTTCTAGATAGATTTGAAGAAGTGGAGTACTGGAAGAAGTGGAAGGGTTTTTGATATTTAATATATATATATATGGATAAAAATAAATTTTATATATATATTCTTAACGGGTTAACGGATTATCCGTTAAGAAAATTGAATAATCCGCCCCCAAACCGATAAGCCGTTAATAAAAAAAATTCAATCCGTTCCCCATCCGTTAAACCGTTAACCCGATACCAATAAGCCATTAAGCTTCGATTTCGATTCCGATTCCGATTCGGTTTTGAACACCCCTACTTCTTTCTAGATAGATTTGAAGAGTCAAACGATAAAGGGCATTTGGCAATTCTGAATTTCATCATCATTCTCCACACGCCATTTAAAAAAAAAAAGAAAAAAGAAAAAAAATAGAAAGAATTCTCTACATGCCCCCCCAAAAAAAAAAAATCTGTACATGACTTCGAGAAATTAATATTTTTGTGTGTTCACTTTCAATTAAAACCTGACAAAGAAATTGGTATTGTGAGAAACAAAGCCTTAAATTTGCAAGTTTACAAGATTAATGTCGCGTCTAGCAATAATTAGGGCGAACTCACAGGTTTGGTTTAAATAAAAGTCAAAAATTCCTAATTTAACTCAAAGGATGAAAATTTCCTAAAGAAAACACAAGTAGCTCTTTAGTAACACAAAGTAAAAAGCATAGTCTGAAAGAATTTAACCAAAATCCAGAGCACAAGTAAACTTTCGTCCGAACTATGAAATTATATTTGACATTCTACTCAACGATAAATAATTGGGATCATCAGAAGATGATTATTTGAAAAAAAAGTAATATCAACTTTAATATTCCTTTAAAACATTACCTAAACCTTTGTGATATGAGCTATCTCATACCTATGTGAGAAGAAGATAGCAATTGCAAGATGGGTTCCAGGGTTAGGGTCCTATTACGAGCCTAATCATGTCAGAAATAAACTATGTTGCTCCCAAACGCACATGCAATATACGTGGTCGACAAGTAATATAAGATTTTAATTAAGTCCAGATATCGTACCCAAAGGGACTTGTGATTAACTACCAACTAAATTAAACCCAAATAATTAATCTATTCAAGCGATTCCTAAAGTATAAATAATTAACTCAAACTAATCTAGAATAACAAACTAAGAGATTAAAGGAATAAGTCGGCGAAATTAGACACGAATTCAATAAGAGACGATATTCTAGAGCTATGGGTTAGCTAACAATCTCGTTGAGTTTTCTACCTAAATTGTCGAATTAATTTATCTGGTTTATTGATTGACAGTATTAATATTACTCGTAGCCTACTCGCCTATTTTAACTAACCTAACGACTATATTCCTATGAAATTAGGATTAACAAGAACGCATTAATAATTTTCGTATAATAACCAAGCAAGGTAATTAGGTATATTCCTATCCTAACAGCAAATCCATTCCCGATGCTCGAGTTCAAGATCTTTCTCTACTCAATCTTATATGCAATGTAGAATTCCCATCTAGAATTCCCTCTCCCGAGTTCAATCCTAGATATGTAGATAATATTTAATTGGTGATCAAACAATCAAATAATTAATCACAAGATTGAATAAATAAACCAATATGACAAAATAATAAGAATAATTCAAGCTTCAAACTACAACGTTCAAGTAACACCCAAAACTCTAGAAGTAATAAACTATGAGATTAAAGGGAAGCAAAACTAAGAATCCTTGCTCCAAGCGTGGTTTATGTTCTCCTCCTCCAAAGTTTTCTCCCTTAAAAATATGTTAGATACCCTCCAAATTAGGTTTAGACTTGATTTTATACGAGTTGGGGGGGAGGGGGTCTTGGGCCGAAATAACCTTGTCCCAGGCGAAGTAGGAGATATTTTCCGTCACCAGTGCCCAGGATAGCGTGGGGTGCTGGCCTTGTGTCACGACCCAAAAACCTAATCTGTCGTGATGGCGCCTATCGTGGAACTAGGCAAGCCGATTCATTTCCAAACAAACCGATATTTTTATTTCAAAGATAATTTCAATACTATTTAACATAAAACCTTCATTTAAGGAGTTCGAATAAAAAAAAAAACAGAAGTGCAGAAAAGAAAAGTCCGACATCGGGGTGTCACTAGTCATGAACATCTACTACAATCTCTCTAACAATATCAAGGCTAACTCAACCTGGAAAATAGCTAAATACAACTAGAGGAAGATAAGAGGGAGAAGAGCAAGGGCTGCGATCGCCGAACAGCTACCTTGCTATCTCCAAGAAAAATATCTGCAACCAGAACACTCAATAACCGCTACCGTGTCCAGCTACACCTGAATCTTCACACAAGGTGCAGGGAGTAAAACTCAGTAAGTAACAACAATAAATAAATACTGAGCAGCAGTGACGAGCAATAAAGCATATAACGTTCATATCATGAAATCTCAGTAAAGTACAATAGGCTTTAAAAATCAGTGTTTGAATCAAATCATCTCGTTTAAACCCGGTTCAAGTAAAAATTATTTAAATATATTTTTCCAACAGTTTTTCAAACAAAGGATCAATGCAAAAGTGAGCAAAAATGATGAAATCATAAACAGCCCCTCAGGCAAAACATCACTCATATACAGCCCCTCGGGCAAACCTCACAGTCACTCGTGCCACTGGGGCATACCTCATAATCACTCTTGTCACTCGGGCATACCTCACAATCACTCATGCCTTCCAGTCACTCAGCACTCGGCACTAGCACTCAGTAGGTACCTGCACTCACTGGGGGTGTGTACAGACTCCGGAGGGGCTCCTTCAGCCCAAGCGCTATAATCTGCACGGACAACTCACGTGCCATAATAATAAAGTATGCTGCAGGCGGGCAACCCCGATCCACACTCATCCTCACAAATCAGGCCCTCGGCCTCACTCAGTCATAAACCTCTCAAGCCACTCGGGCATCTAAGTAAAACAGGGCATTTGGCCCAAAATATTTATATGCATCAAAATAGAGTCATAAAACTGAGTTATGCGGTAAACAAGTATAAACATGACTAAGTATAGATTTTCAATCGAAAACAATGAGAGGATGGTAAGAAACAGCCCCTAAGGGTCCAAACAGCATTGGCGCAAGGCCCAAACATGGCATTCAACCCAATTTACAGAAATTCTTTCTAAAACATATAAGTATCATATAGTTTCAACAAAGTATGCAACTTTACAGTTGCTACGGGACGGACCAAGTCATAAATCCCCAATAGTGCACGCCCACACGCCCGTCACCTAGCATGTGCATCACTAAAAATAGTGGAATGATACAAAATTCGGGGTTTCGTACCCTCAGGACTAGATTTACAATCGTTACTTACCTCAAACCGGTCAAATCTCTACCCCGCAATGCTCTTGCCTCTAGACTCGGCCTCTAAATGCTCTGAATCTATTCACAATCAGCACAATACCATCAATATGCGCTAATGGAATGAATTCCACAAGAAAAGCTACAAAATTAGACCAAAATCCAAAATTGGCTCAAACCCGCCCCCTGGCCCACGTCTCGAAATCCGACAAAATTCACAAACTAGAAAGCTCATCCACTCACGAGTCTAACCATACCAAATTCATCAAAATCCGACATCGTTTGGTCCTTCAAATCCTTAAATTACTTTCCAAAAATTCCAAGCCCTAACCCCTCATTTTCACTAATTACCATGATTAAACAACGGAAAATCACCATATATACAAGTATTATGGCTCAAGTAACTTGCCTCAACGAAACCCCCTTGATTCTCTCTTCAAAACCCTCCAAAAGCTCCAAAACCCGAGTTGAAATTGTGAAGAATGACCAAAATTCGCGAAGGGTTCAATTTATGCCTTTCTGCCCAGCAAAACCGCATATGCGGTCCAAATAGCTCACCTGTGGCCTCCACTTCTGCACCCAAAATCCCGCATCTGCAGAACTCACTTAAGGTCCTAAAACTCGCACCTGCGATCACCTCTTTGCACCTGAGGTCTCGCAGGTGCGACCCCTCATTCTCTTCTACGATAAAACCCCAGGCTTCCAAACCCTGCACCTGCGACTAAATTCCGCACCTGCGAAACTCGCACCTGCGGTTCCCAACCAGCAGGTGCGGCCACACCAAAACAGCAGCACCAGGTGCATTTTTCCAACTTCAAACTTCCCGTTAACCTTCCGAAATCATCCCGAGGCCCTCGGGACCTCAACAAAAAATACCAACAAGTCATATATCAACATAAAAACTTAGTCGAACCTTCGAATCACTCAAAACAATATCAAATCATCAAATTACCCTCGGATTCAAGCCTAAGAACTTCTAAATTTTCAAATTCGGCAACCGATGCCGAAACTAACCAAACCACGTCCGAATGACCTCAAATTTTGCACACACGTCATAAATGACACTACGAATCTAATTCAACTTTTGGAATTCCATTCCGACCCCGATATCAAATTTTTCACTGCCGACCGAAATCGTCAAATTTCCAATTTTGCCAATTCAAGCCTAATTCTACCACGGGCCTCCAAATCACATTCTGGACGCACTCCTAAGTCCAAAATCACCTAACAGAGCTAACAGAACCATCGGAATTCAAATCTGAGATCGTTTACACATAGGTCAATATCCGGTTGACTTTTCCAACTTAAGTTTCTACTTAAGAGACTAAGTATCTCAATTCACTCTGAAACCACTCCGGTCCCGAACCAACTAACCCGATATAACATAATATAGTTGAATAACACAAAAAGAAGTAGAAATAGGAAAAATGGGGTTATAACTCTCGAAACGACCGACCGGGTCGTTACATCCTTCCCCTCTTAAACATCTGTTCGTCCTCGAACGGGTCTAGAAACATACCCGGAGTCTCGAATAGGCTTGGATATCTGCTCCGCATCTCCCGCTCGGTCTCCCAGGTGGCCTCCTCCACAGGCTGACCTCTCCATTGCACCTTCACTGAAGCTATATCCTTTGACCTCAACCTTCAAACCTGCCAATCCAAAATAGCCACCGGCTCCACATCATAAGTCATATCACCCTCCAACTGAACCATGCTGAAATCCAAAACTTGGGACGGATCTCAAATATACTTCCGGATCATGAAAACATGAAACACTGGATGCACACTCGATAAGCTGGGTGGCAAGGCAAGCTTATAAGCCACTTTCCCTATTCTCTAAAGCACCTCAAAAGGCCCAATGAACCGGGGGCTCAACTTGCCCCTCTTACCAAACCTCATAACACCCTTCATGGGTGATACCTTCAGCAAGACCTTCTCCCCAACCATAAAAGACACATCACAGACCTTCCTATCCGCATTGCTCTTCTGCCTAGACTGCGCTGTGCGAAGCCGCTCCTGAATCAATGTCACCTTATCTAATGTGTCTTGGACCAAATCTGTACCTAAGAGCCTAGCCTCACGCGGCTCAAACCATCCAACTGGAGATCTACACCTCCTCCCATATAAAGCCTCGTACGGAGCCACCTGAATACTCGACTGATAACTGTTGTTATATGCAAACTCCGCGAGTGGCAGAAACTGGTCCCATGAACCCCCAAAGTCAATGACACAAGCACGCAACATGTCTTCTAATATCTGAATAGTGCGCTCGAACTGCCCATCCATCTGAGGGTGAAAAGCTGTGCTCAACTCAACCTGAGTACCCAACTCTCGCTGCACGGCCCTCCAAAACTGTGATGTGAACTGAGTACCCCTATCTGAAATGATGGAAACTGGGACACCATGCAGGCGGACGATCTCTCGGATGTAAATCTCAGCCAACCTATCTGAAGAGTAAGTAGTACCAACTGGAATGAAGTACGCGGACTTGGTCAGCCGATCCACAATAACCCAAATAACGTCGAACTTCCTCGAAGTCCGTGGGAGCCCAACTACAAAGTCCATGGTGATTCGCTCCCACTTCCACTCTTGGATATCTAATCTCTGAAGCAAGCCACCCGGTCTCTGATGCTCATACTTAACCTACTGACAATTGAGATACCGAGCCACAAACCCAACTATATCCTTCTTCATCCGCCTCCACCAATAATGCTACCTCAAATCTTGGTACATCTTCGCGACACCTGGATGGATGGAATACCGCGAGCTGTGGGCCTCCTCAAGAATCAACTCTCGAAGCCCATCAACACACATATCCGGCCCTGCATTCTTAGCATGCCATCATCACCAATAGTCACATCCCTAGCATCACCTCTCCGAACCCTATCCTGAAGAACGAGCAAGTGGGGTTCATCATACTAATGCTCCCTGATACAGTCATAAAGATAAGACCCGGAGACCACACAAGACAATACCCGACTAGGCTCCGAAATATCCAATCTGATATGCTGGACCGCTAAGGCCTGGACATCCAATGCCAAAGGTCTCTCTGCTGCTGGAAGATATGGTAAACTCGCCAAACTCTTTGCCCGGAGACTCAAAGCATCGACCACCACATTGGCCTTCCCCGGATGGTACAAAATAGTGATATCATAGTCCTTAAGAAGCTTCAACCATCTCCG
This sequence comes from Nicotiana tabacum, assembly GCF_000715075.1. Classification (NCBI taxonomy): domain Eukaryota; kingdom Viridiplantae; phylum Streptophyta; class Magnoliopsida; order Solanales; family Solanaceae; genus Nicotiana; species Nicotiana tabacum. The sequence goes on along the minus strand of NC_134093.1, from coordinate 27,627,794 downwards.
CTGATGCAAGTTAAGATCCTTCTGCTTTAACAGATACTGCAGACTCCGGTGATCAGTATAGATCTCATAATGTCGCCAAATCTTCAAGGCATGAACAATGGCTGCTAACTCAAGATCATGGACATGATAGTTCGGCATAGGCAATCACCCTACCATCCTGCATCAAAATACAACCAATGCCTATCCTCGAGGCATCACAATACACGGTGTAAGAACCTGAAGTTGATGGCAGAACTAACACTGGAGCTATGGTCAAAGCAGTCTTGAGCTTCTGAAAGCTCTCCTCACATTCATCCGACCAACTGAATGGAGCACCCTTTTGGATCAATTTGGTCAAGGGCGATGCAATAGATGAAAATCCCTCCATAAAGCGACGGTAATAACCCGCCAATTCAAGAAAGCTGCTAATCTCCGTGGCCGAGGATGGTCTGGGCCAACTCTGCACCGCCTCTATCTTCTTTGGATCCACGTGAATACCCTCACTAGACACCACGTGCCCCAAGAATGCTACTGAACTGAGCCAAAACTCACATTTGGAGAACTTTGCATAAAGCTTCCCCTCTCTCAATCTCTGTAATACAATCCTCAAATGCTGAGCGTGCTCTTCCTGGCTACGAGAGTACACCAGGATGTCATCAATGAATACAATAACGAATAAGTCTAAATGGGGCTGGAATACACTGTTCATCAAATGCATGAACGCTGCTGGGGCATTGGTCAGCCCAAAAGACATCACCAAGAACTCATAATAGCCATATCGGGTCCTAAAAGTTGTCTTAAGAATATATGAATCCCGAATCTTCAGCTGGTGATAACCGGACCTCAAATCGATCTTAGAGAACACCCTCGCTCCCTGAAGCTGGTGGAATAAATCATCAATACGAGGCAAAGGATACTTGTTCTTGACTGTGACTTTGTTCAACTGCCTGTAATCAATACACATTCTCATGGAACCATCCTTCTTTTTCACAAATAGAACCAGTGCACCCCAAGGTGACACACTAAGCCGAATAAACCCCTTATCAAGGAGTTTCTGAAGTTGTTCTTTCAATTCCTTCAACTCCGTCGGTGCCATTCGATACGGTGGAATAGAAATGGGCTGAGTGCCCGACACCAAATCAATACCAAAGTCAATATCCCTGTCAGGCGGCATACCCGGCAGGCCTGCAGGAAATACATCCGAAAAATCACGCACCACTAGAACAGAATCAATGACAAGAGTCTCTGCACTAACATCCCTCACAAAATCCAAATAAGATAGGCAACCCTTCTCAAACATGCGCTGAGCCTTCAAATATGAAATCACCCTACTTGGCACATAATCTAAAGAACCGCTCCACTCAACCCTCGGAATTTCCGGCATAGCCAACGTCACCGTCTTAGCGTGACAATTTAACATAACATGACGTGGAGATAACCAATCCATACCCAATATCACATCAAAGTCAACCATACTGAGCAACAATAGATCCACTCGGGTCTCCAGACCCCCAATAGTCACCACATATGACCGATATACGCGGTCCACAATGATAGTATCGCCCACAAGAGTAGATACATGTACAGCTGAAACTAAGGACTCATGGAGCATATCCAGAAAATGGGCGAAATACGAGAAAACATATGAATACGTGGAACCAGGGTCAAATAATACTGAGGCATCTCTATGACAAACTGAGACAATACCTGTAATCACAGCATCTGAAGCAATATCATATGGTCTGGCAGGGAGGGCATAGAAACCGGCCTGACCACCCCCTGATCTGCCTCCCCCTCTAGGGCGACCCCTAGCTGACTGACCTCCACCCTGAGCTGACTGGGCAGGTGGTGAGGTAACTGGTGCTGTAGTCATAAGCTGACTCCTCTGCTGAGATAGACCTCCATAACGACGAGGACACTGCCTCCACATATGCCCAAGCTCCCCACACTCAAAACAACTCCCTGGTGCTGGCGGCGGAAATTGAAGGGAACCCCTAGCACCGGGATGACTGGTAGAAGAACCTGGCAAGGAAGGGCCCTGAACAGGTGGAGCACGGGACAAACTCTAAACTGGAAGGGCACTAAGTGATGAGTGGCCCTGATGAGAACTGTGAGAACCATGTCCAGATGATGCACCCCGATGAAATGGCCGAGCTGACTGAGCCTGTCTGAAATGATGACCTCTACCATGCTGGAACTGATCCCTAAAAGGAGCACCGCTGAATCCACCCTGACCACGAGGCCTCTTGGCCTCCCTCTCAACCATCTCCTGACTGCGAACCATCTCAATCTGCCGAGCAATGTCGACAACCTCATCAAAAGTAGCACCTGAAACCCTCTCTCTGGTCATGAGCAACTGTAGCTGATAAGTGAGACCATCAATAGACCTCATGATCCTCTCTCTGTCCGTGGGAACTAACCAGATAGTATGACGGGTCAAATAAGAGAATCGCATCTCATACTGTGTCACAGACATATCACCCTGGCGAAGCCGCTCAAACTGTCTGCGTAGCTCCTCTCTGCGAGATCGAGGCATGAACTTCTCCAAAAAGACCACGGAGAACTGCTGCCAAGTAAGGAGTGCTGCGCCAACAGGCCTGCGCCTCTCGTAAATCTCCCACCATCTGAGTACAGCCCCAGAAAACTGAAAGGTAGTGAAGGAGACCACACAAGTCTCTAAAGTACCAGCAGTACGGAGTATCCTCTGACACCTGTCCAAAAAGTCCTGAGCATCCTCTCTCTCTGTGCCACTGAAAGGTGGTGGCTGGAGTCTCCGAAACCTCTCCAACCTATGCTGATCATCCTCAGGCATAGCAGGAACCACATAATCCTGAGCAACTGCAACTGCCTGGGCTGGTTGGGCCTCTGGTGTCTGAAGTCCCTGAATAACCTGCTCGGGTGTGCGAGCGATGGGAGTCTGAGTGCCTCCCCTGGCCTGAGAAGTGGCTGCGGCCGTCGAAATAGAGACCGCCAGAGCAAGGCCAGTACACGCTGTCAGAATCTGAGCTAGGGCCTCCTGAAGGCCTGGAATCACAATAGGCACATGTGGTGCCTGAGCTGGTGCATCAACAACTGGAACCTGGTCCTTATCTAGGACAATCGGTGGATCTGCAGGTACTGCCCCAGCTGCTGTACGGGCTGCACCTCTGCCCCTACCACGGCCTCTACCGTGGCCTCAGCCTCTCGCGGCCCTGGCTGGTGGTACTGGTGGCTGGCCCTCCTGACTGGTAGTACGAGTCATCACCATCCGTGAGAGAATGAAACAACAAATGTTTAGTTACTAGAATCAACAGATTCGCACGACAAGAATTCAAGAATGTGGAGTTTTCTAAAGGTTCTGCAGCCTCTCGAAAATAAGTACTAACGTCTCCGTACTGATCTGCAAGACTCTACTAAACCCGCTCATGACTCGTGAGACCTATGTAACCTAGGCTCTGATACCAATCTGTTACGACTCAAAAACCTAATCTGTCGTGATGGGGCCTATCGTGGAACTAGGTAAGCCGACTCATTTACAAACAAACCAATATTTTCATTTCAAAGATAATTTCAATACTATTTAACATAAAACCTTCATTTAAGGAGTTCAAATCAAAGAAAATAGAAGTGCGGAAAAGAAAAGCCCGACATCGGGGTGTCACTAGTCAAGAGCATCTAGTACAATCTGTCTAACAATATCAAGGCTAACTCAGCCTGAAAAATAGCTAAATACAACTAGAGGAAGATAAGTGGGAGAAGAGCAAGGGCTGCGATCGCCAAATAGCTACCTTGCTATCTCCAAGAAAAACATCTGCAACCAGAACACTCAATAACTGCTACCGTGTCCAGCTACACCTGAATCTGCACACAAGGTGCAGGGAGTAACGTGAGTACGCAAACTTAGTAAGTAACAACAATAAATAAAGACTGAGCAGTAGTGACGAGCAATAAAGCATATAACGTTCATATCATGAAATCTCAGTAAAGTACAACAGGTTTTAAAAATCAGTGTTTGAATCAAATCATCTCGTTTAAACCCGGTTCAAGCAAAAATCATTTAAAGATATTTTTCCAACAGTTTTTCAAACAAAGGATCAATGCAAAGGTGAGCAAAAATGATGAAATCATAAACAGTCCCTCGGGCAAAACATCACTCATATACAGCCCCTCGGGCAAACCTCACAGTCACTCATGCCACTCGGGCATACCTCACAATCACTCTTGCCACTCGGGCATACCTCACAATCACTCATGCCTCCCAGTCACTCAGAACTCGGCACTCGCACTCAGTAGGTACTTGCGCTCACTGGGGGTGTGTACAGATTCCGTAGGGGCTCCTTCAGCCCAAGCGCTATAATCTGCATGGACAACTCACGTGCTGCACGGACAACTCACGTGCCATAATAATAAAGTATGCTGCAGGCGGGTAGCCCCGATCCACAATCATCCTCACAAATCAGGACCTCGGCCTCACTCAGTCATAAACCTTTCAAGCCACTCGGGCATCTCAGTAAAACAGGGCATTCGGCCCAAAACATTTATATGCATCAAAATAGAGTCATAAAACTGAGTTATGCGGTAAACAAGTATAAACATGATTGAGTATAAATTTTCAATCGAAAACAATGAGAGGATGGTAAGAAACAGCCCCTAAGGGTCCAAACAGCATTGCCGCAAGGCCCAAACATGGCATTCAGCCCAATTTACTGAAATTCTTTCTAAAACATATAAGTATCATATAGTTTCAACAAAGTATGCAACTTTACAGTTGCTACGGGACAAATCAAGTCACAAATCCCCAATAGTGCACGCCCACACGCCCGTCACCTAGCATGTGCGTCACTAAAAATAGTGGAATGATACAAAATCCAGGGTTTCGTACCCTGAGGACTAGATTTACAATCGTTACTTACCTCAAACCGGTCAAATCTCTACCCCGCAATGCTCTTGCCTCTGGACTCGGCCTCTAAATGCTCTGAATCTATTCACAATCAGTACAATACCATCAATACGCGCTAATGGAATGAATTCCACAAGAAAAGCTACAAAATTAGACCAAAACCCGAAATTGACTCAAACCCGCCCCCTGGCCCACATCTCGAAATCCGACAAAATTCACAAACTAGAAAGCTCATTCACTCACGAGTCTAACCATACCAAATTCATCAAAATCCGACATCGTTTAGTCCTTCAAATCCTTAAATTACTTCCAAAAAATTCCAAGCCCTAACCCCTCATTTTCACTAATTACCATGATTAAACAACTGAAAATTATCATATATACAAGTATTAGGGATCAAGTAACTTGCCTCAACGAAACCCCCTTGATTCCCTCTTCAAAACCCTCCAAAAGCTCCAAAACCCGAGTTGAAATTGTGAAGAATGACCAAAATTTGCGAAGGGTTCAATTTATGCCTTTCCGCCGAGCAAACCCGCATCAGTGGTCCAAATAGTGCACCTGCGACCTCCGCTTCTGCACCCAAAATCCCGTATCTGCGGAAGTCATTTAAGGTCCTAAAACCCGCACCTGCGATCACCTCTTTGCACCTGCGGTCTCGCAGGTGCGACCCCTCATCTGCTTCTGCGATAAAACCCTAGGCTTCCAAACCCCGCACCTGCGAAACTCGCACCTGCGGTTCCCTACCCGCAGGTGTGGCCACACCAGAACAACAGCACCAACTGTATTTTTCTAACTTCAAACTTCCCGTTAACCTTCCGAAATCATCCCGAGGCCCTCGGGACCTCAACCAAAAATACCAACAAGTCATATATCAATATACAAACTTAGTCGAACCTTCGAATCACTCAAAACAACATCAAATCATCAAATTACTCTCGGATTCAAGCCTAAGAACTTCTAAATTTCCAAATTCGGCAATCGATGCTGAAACCAACCAAACCACGTTCGAATGACCTCAAATTTTGCACACACGTCACAAATAACACTACAAACCTACTCCAACTTCCGGAATTCCATTCCGACCTCGATATCAAATTTTCCACTGCCGACTGAAATCGCCAAATTTTCAATTTCGCCAATTCAAGTCTAATTCTACCACGGGCCTCCAAATCACATTTCGGACGTACTCCTAAGTCCAAAATCACATAACGGAGCTAACGGAATGATCGGAATTCAAATCCGAGATCGTTTACACATAGGTCAACATCCGATTGACTTTTCCAACTTAAGTTTCTACTTAAGAGACTAAGCTAGCGTTTGGCCGTAGATTCCCAAATTTGTTTTAAAAATTCTGATTTGGGTAAAGTTTGATTTGAAGATGAAAATGTGTTTGGACATGATTTTTCGAAACATATTTTACTTTTTATTTGAAAAAACATGAAACATGACTTATACCCACAAGTTCCAAAAACTATCACAAATACCCAATAGTACCAAACAAACAAACTTGCTATCTTGTATATACAAAACCTTCATTACTCAGATTACACATAGGAAGTCATTACTCATATTACACATAGGAAGTCATTACTCATATTACAATCATGCCTACACCACAACGTACAACTAAAATAATTAGCATCAGCATTTCATGCATTAGAGTACAACATAACAAAATGAAAATAACAGTTAGCTCAATTTTTCTTTAAGTCATTAAACCATTCGACTTGATTTTTTTCGGTCATATGAACAAATATCTTGCAAAAGCTGGGGTTAAGCAAGAAAGACACTGCTGGTGAAAATTTTTCGTCAGCTAAACCATATTTTTGCAAGACAAATTGCAAGTGGGTAGTCACAGCTTCCTCAAAGTAGATATCAATCTCAGTTTCTTTCGAGAGCAGATACAAAGAGAGAAGCAGGAACAAGAGCAGAAATTGAGGTGATTATTTAAATGTGGGCTCTTTTACAAACTATAAAAGTTTGGGGTAATATTTAAAAATTTTAAAAATTATAATGATCATGTTTTGGCCCAAAATCAGCAATTGAGGTGATTTTGGGATTTGGGATTTGGGATCTTGCTAAAATGTGGCCAAAATCTATGGCCAAACATGTGTTTTTCAAATAAATTCCAAATTTATCCCAAATTTATTTTGGCAAAACTCATGGCCAAACGGGTCCTAAGTGTCTCAATTTACTCTGAAACCACTCTGGTCCCGAACCAACTAACCCGATATAACATAATATAGTTGAATAACATAAAAAGAAGTAGAAATGGGGAAAACGGGGTAATAACTCTCGAAACGACCGGCCGGGTCGTTACACACTGGCTCTGGGAAATTGAGCATTCTATAAACGGCGCCACATGTGGCGTGGGGCGCTGCCTGTGGCACTGCAATTCAACATTTTCCATTTTTTCTCTGTTTTGACTCTAATCTCGCACATTTCGCCCCTTATTGCATCCAGATGATTGCATACATATAGAAATATCACGAATTAACATAAATCAATACATTTTATATCTGAAATCTACGAGACACGAGTAAAACATGAGGCGATATACATATAAATCTATATACTTTAAGCCAAATATTAACACCCCACACTTAGACTCTTGCTCGTCCTCGAGCAACGGGACTATCAACTACACCCCAACAATGTACACATCTCAACTAGTTCAAATTTTTTAACTATACAATCTACTCTTGACTATGATCGATACCGGCAATCAAGCACGAACATACAAATTTCACATTATTCCTATTTTAAATATGCCCAAGTATATCATTTCAATCTAATGAATTCAAACAACCTATCCATAACCACCCTACCTCAAGAGCCGACTTGTTACCACTAAGCACCCTCACTCGCGCACTCACCCAACAAGAGAAGTTTACAACATTACCAATCCTTCATGCGATCATGTGCCCTCATCAACAAACAAAAAAGTGAATATAGAATAGTTCACACATTCAAGTATGCCTTTGAATATAATTTACGGACATCACACAATTGAACAAAATTCGCTCACTCTCACAAAGAATTCATGTGCATCTCATGGTCGTACCATAAGCTTGCCCGTAGTGAACATTTCTACCAATCTAAGCTAGCCAAATCTAGGATCAATTAGGACTTTAAGGTTGTAATGTAGGCTAAGGGACGGGTAGGATACATTTAGGAATAGTGACTAATCCTCCTAAGCACTTTAATACACTACAATAAACAATCGAGAATATCTTCTTCTCAACCAATTCACTCGTCATACATCATATATAATATAACCCTCTTTTCAATTAAGCACCTCTATATTTCTACTAGCACGAATTAGTAGGATTAGGAGATGTGTGTTTTTCTACATTATTTGAAATTTATTTTTCTTTCTTGCAATTTCTTTTCTACACACACTCCATACATTAAGGTTCATCGGCTAGTGACCTTTTTTCACAACTTTAGTGCGCTTTAAGGACCCTTCCATGGTTTCACTCGAAAGCTACTCCCCAATGTCTCACCTTACTTCTTTTAGGGACTAAGTTCCTTAGGAGGTAAAGGTTGAACAATCTGTAATTAAGAACAAATAGGGGTACGACTTGTAATGTGGGTCCCAAAGAAAAGGTCTATAGGCTCAAAGGGGCTAGCGGCGGAAATATTTATTTTTATGTTACAAGCACATCTATTATCAAGCAAGAAACGCCTATGTCATCTCTTAGACTAGCTCAACTTAATGATTTCGCTTCGATTAACACACGGGGCAAGTTCTAGACTACACAGGATAGCACAGAAGATCACAAATTCTCACGCATACATTGCACATGACTCAATCAAGACGGGTCTGTTCAACTCTCAAGTCCAGCAAGCACATATAATTGAGAAATTTTAAGCAATATTATACTATGTGGCATACAAAGTCAAACAACTTAGAGAAGGTGTCATAGGCTATTTATTTTACTTAGGCATCACAAATCAGATCAAATGTACAGGAAGATAGATCGCATGTCATAGCCTAATGTGCCAGCACCAAACATGTCACCAGGCACCTCAGAACAACTCAGTTTCTTCCTAACCTACTCATAAAAAAAATAAAGTACCCAGTTCAAGCTATACACTTTGAAAAGAACCAGCGCCAAAACAAAACCAAGAGATCCTACCTAACTATACTGAAAAAATTCTTTTTGGTATTTTTTAATCGGACTTTAATCCCTCAAGAAAGCTCCCCACAAAATCCATCGATGGGAAAAGTCCAAATTTCTAAAAAAATATATCCTTTTCATTTTCTTTTTTTTCCCTCAAAAATCACTACACTAAGAAATAATATTATAACTAAGCTAGGGTAGCACGGAAAATTATTCAGACAATCTCCTCACCCCACACTTAAAATAGTGCAATGTCCTCAATGCATACAATAAATAATAAGAAGGTAAAAGAGACTCCATGGTAGGCCGAATGCCAAAGTATTAGCAACTCACTCACGGGATACTTAGACTTCTCCTAGGTATGATCCTTTGTGCGGGTACCTCACACTTAATTTCAACCAACTGCTCGCTTTTGCAGTCTCCTATTGGATTTGACTCCATGCTCCTACTCCTATAAAGTACAAAAATAACACTATAAAACTAATACAATAATAAATAAAAAAATAAACAAAATAAAAAGAAACAGTAGAATTGGGTTGCCTCCCAACAAGCACTTTATTTATAGTCGCGGTACGACGCCATCACTTTCACCACTTTTCCTTTCACTTTGAGGATATGAATTGCGCCTCCAATTTTGCATCAATTTTTCTGTCACGTTCCTTAGGTGGTGGTGTGAAAATAAAGGAACCAAGTAATAGATATCGCATCTGGTACTTCTTGGCCCTTAAGTGAGGGATGTCATTTTGCCTCCTTGGTATCGCAAATTTCAGAATGTATGCACTTTGTTCCCCATCCATTGACTCCTCCATATGCTTGAATGGATCAATTCTCGTATCACCAACTAAACACAATGTTGAAAAGTGGTTAGAATGAGGTCCAATACGCTCCAACTCTAAAATCGTTTCACTTTTAACATTCTCACTTTTGCACACTTCGTCAACCTTGGCATCATTAATAATATTATGGTCGAATAGTTGGAACTCCTCTTTTTGCTCCACAAGCTGATTAGTATCCACATCAATTGATTGTAGGGCATCAGTCGCCTCAACCTTTTTATTCAATTGAGCATGCAAGTCACGGATATTTGAGCCAAATTGGTCTTTCTCCTGCTCGAGCTCAGTTCTTTCATCTATCAACTGTTTTGTCATATTTGAAAGACCATTACGTAGAATCCCATAAAATTTTACCTGTTGAGGTTGTTCCTCTAGCCAAATTTGGCTCACGATATTTGCTTTTTCAAAGTTATCTTCTCGCGGGGACACGCTGTCTTCGTCGAGTTGAGGTTCTTCTTAAAAATTGGCCATTAATTTGCCCATTCTAGCCTGTAATACATCGATTGCTAAGGCAACCTTTTTGTGAATTTCATCTTGTTGCCCGGCTACTTGACTCATCATGTCCATAATACGAGTAACGCGTTCCATATCCTCCACTTCATTGCTCCTATTAAACTCATAAACATTATTAGAAACATCATAATAAGAGCTCTGGGAAGTATAATAAGAATTAGGACAACCATCCCAATGACCACTTTAACCACCACACACATTATAAATATTCCACTCATAAGATTTAGATTCATAATTTTGCCACAAGTTTGGACCTCCACAATATGGACAAGGGTCACCATAATAAGAATAACCAATATTCGACCAATCCTCATTCCAAGATGCTATATCAACAAAGATTATAAAATATTAAACTAAGATAAAATAAATAAATAAAACTCAAATAGACAAAAAGTAAAAATTTAATCTAGTAATATAGTTAATTTCTAAGTCCTCGGCAACGGCGCCAAAAATCCGTTGCTCCCAAACGCACACACAAGTATACGTGGTCGACAAGTAATATAGGATTGTAAGTCCAGATATCGTACCCACATGGACTTGTGATTAACTATCAACTAAATTAAACCCAAACGATTAATCTATTCAAGCAATTCTTAAAGTATGAATAATTAACTCAAACTAATCTAGAGTAACAAACTAAGAGATTAAAGGAACAAGTTGGCGAAATTAGACACAAATTCAATGAGAGACGATATTCTAGAGTTATGGGTTAGCTAACAATCCAGTTGAGTTTTCTACCTAAATTGTTGAATTAATTTATCTGGTTTATTAATTGACAAGGTTAATATTACTCGTAGCATTCTCCCGAAGAACTACTCGCCTATTCAAACTAACCTAACGCCTCTATTCTTATGGAATTAGGATTAACAAGAGCGCATTAATAATTCCCGTATAATAACCAAGCAAGGTGATTAGGTATATTCCTATCCTAACCGCAAATCCGTTCCCGATGCTCTAGTTCAAGATCTTGCTCTACTCAATTTTATATGTAATCTAGAATTCCCTCTCCTGAGTTCAATCCTAGATTCGTAGATAGTATTTAATTGGTGATCAAGCAATCAATTAATTAAGCACAAGATTGAATAAATAAACCAATATGATAAAATAATAAGAACAATTCAAGCTTCAAACTACAACGTTCATGTAGCACCCAAAACTCTAGAACTAATAAACTATGAGACTAAAGGAAGAGACGAGAAGAAAAACTGAGAATCCTTGCTCCAAGCGTGGTTTGTGTTCTCCTCATCTAAAGTGACATGTTCTACCTCAAAAGTATGTTAGATACCCTCCAAATTAGGTTTAGACTTGGTTTTATACGAGTTGGGGAGGGGGGGAGGGAGGGTCTTGGGCCAAAATAACCTTGTCGCGAGCGAAGTAGGAGATATTTCCCGTCACCAGCACCTAGGATAGCGTGGGGTGCTAGCCCTGGCGCTGGGCAATTGAGCATTCTATAAACGGCGCCATATGTGGAGTGGGGTGCTGCCTGTGGCACTGGAATTCAACATATTCCATTTTTTCTCCATTTTGGCTCTAATATCGCACATTTCGCCCCTTGTTGCATCCAGATGATTCCTACATAGAGAAATACTACGAATTAACATAAATCAATATATTTTACATCCGAAATCTACGAGACACGAGTAAAACATGAGGCGATATACATATAAATATATATATACTTTGAGTCAAATATCAACACTCCATACTTAGAATCTTGCTCATCCTCGAGCAACGGGACTATCAACTACACCCCAACAACGTACACATCCCAACTAGTTCAATTTTTTAACTATACACTCTACCCTTGACTATGATCGATACCGGCAATCAAGCACGAACATACAAATTTCACATTCTTCCTATTTTAAACATGCCCAAGTATATCATTTCAATCCAATGAATACAAATAACATATCCGTAACCACCCTACCTCAAGAGCCGACTTGTTACCACTAAGCACCCTCACTCGCGCACTCATCCAACAAGAGAAGTTTATAACATTACTAATCCTTCATGAGATCATATGCCCTCACCAACAAACAAAAAAGTGAATATAGAATAGTCCACACATTCAAGTATGCCTTTGAATATAATTTAAGGACATCACACAATTGAACAAAATTCGCTCACTCTCACAAAGAATTCATGTGCATCTCGTGGTCGTACCATAAGCTTGTCCGTAGTGTAAATTTCTACCAATCTAAGCTAGCCAAATCTAGGATCAATTAGGACTTTAAGGTTGTAATGTAGGCTAAGGGACGGGTAGGATATATTTAGGAATAATGACTAACCCTCCTAAGTACTTTAATACACTACACTAAACAATCGAGCATATCTTCTTCTCAACCAATTCACTCGTCATACACCATATATAACATAGCCCTCTTTTCAATTAAGCACCTCTATATTTCCACTAGCACGAATTAGTAAGATTAGGAGATGTGCGTTTTTCTACCTTATTTGAACTATTCTTTTTCTTTCTTGCAATTTGTTTTCTACACACACTCCATACATTAAGGTCATTGGCTAGTGACTTTTTTTCACAACTTTAGTGCGCTTTAAGGGCCCTTCCATGGTTCCACTCGAAAGCTACTCTCCAATATCTCACTTTACGTCTTTTAGCGACTAAGTGCCTTAGGAGGTAAAGGTTCAACAATCTTTAATTAAGAACAAAATAGGGGCACGACTTGTAATGTGGGTGCCAAAGAAAAGGTCTATAAGCTCAAAGGGGTTAGTGACGGAAAATTTTATTTTTATGTGACAAGCATGTCTATTATCAAGCAAGAAACGCCTATGTCATCTCTTAGACAAGCTCAACTTAATGATTTCTCTTCAATTAACACACGGGGAAAGTTCTAGGCTACACAGGATAGAGCAAAAGATCACAAATCCTCACGCATACATTGCACATGACTCAATCAAGACGGTTCTGTTCAACTCTCAAGTCCAGCAAGCACATATAATTGAAAAATTTTAAGCAATATTGTACTATGTGGCATAAAAAGTCAAACAACTGAGAGAAGGCGTCATAGGCTATTTATTTTACTGAGGCATCACAAATCAAATCAAATGTACAGGAAGATAGATCGCATGTCATAGCCTAATGTGCCAGCACCAAACATATCACTAGGCACCTCAGAGAAACTCAGTTTCTTCCTAACCTACTCCTAAAAAAAAAAATAAAGTACCCGGTTCAAGATACACACTTGGAAAAGAACCGGCGCCCAAAAAAAGAACCAAGAGATCCTACCTAACTATCCTAAAAAAAATTCTTTTTGGTATTTTTTAATCGGACTTTAATCCCTCAAGAAAGCTCTCCACAAAATCCATCGCTGGGAAAAGTCCAAATTTCTAAAATATATTTCCTTTTCGTTTTCTTTTTTCAATTTGTTTTTCAAAAATCACTACACTAAGAAAGAATATTACAACCAAGCTAGAGTAGCACGAAAAATTATTCAAACAATTTCTTCATCCCACACTTAAAATAGTGCAATGTCCTCAATACATACAATAAATAATAAAAAGGTAAAAGAGACTCCATGGTAGGCCGAAGTCCGAAGTATTAGCAACTCACGGAATACTTAGACTTCTCCTAGGTATGATCCTTTGTGCGGGTACCTCACACTTAATTTCAACTACCTGCTCGCTTTTGCAGTCGCCTATTAGATTTGACTCCATCCTCCTACTCCTACAAAATACAATAATAACACTACAAAACTAATACAATAATAAATTAAAAAAATAAACAAAATAAAAAGAAACAGTAGAATTAGGTTGCCTTCCAACAAACACTTTATTTATAGTCGCGCCATGACGCCATCACTTTCACCACTTTTTCTTCCACTTTGAGGATATGAATTGCGCCCCCAATTTTGCATCAATTTTTCTGTCACGTTCCTTGGGTGGTGGTGTGAAAATAAAGGAACCAAGTAATAGATATCACATCTTGTACTTCTTGGCCCTTAAGTGAGGGATGTCATTTTGTCTCCTTGGCATTGTAATTTTCAGAATGTATGCACTTTGTTCCCCATCCATTGACTCTTCCATATTGAAAAGTGGTTAGAATGAGATCCAATACGCTCCAACTCTAAAATCGTTTCATTTTTAACATCCTCACTTTTGCACACTTCGTCAACCTTGGCATCATTAATAATATTATGGTCGAATAGTTGGAACTCCTCTTTTTGCTTCACAAGCTGACCAGTATCCACATCAATTGATTGTAGGGCATCATACGCCTCAACCTTTTTATTCAATTGAGCCTGCAAGTCATGGATATTTGAGCCAAATTGGTCTTTCTCCTGCTCGAGCTCAGTTCTTTCATCTATCAGCTGTTTTGTCATATTTGAAAGATCATTACGTGGAATCCCATGAAATTTTACCCGTTGAGATTGTTCCTCTAACCAAGTTTGGCTCACGATATCTTCTTTTTTAAAGTTATCTTCTCGCGGGAACTCGCTGTCTTAGTCGAGTTGAGGTTCTTCTTGAAAATTGGCCATTAATTCGCCCATTCTAGCCTGCAATCCTTCGATTGCTAAGGCAGTCTTTTTTTGACTTTTATCTTGTTGCTCGGCTACTTGCCTCATCATGTCCATAATACGAGCAACACGTTTCATATCCTCCACTTCATTGCTCCTATCAAACTCATAAACATTATTAGAAACATCATAATAAGAGCTCTGGGAAGGATAATAAGAATTAGGATAACCATCCCAATAGCTACTTTGACCACCATACACATTATAAATATTCCACTCATAAGATTGAGATTCATAATTTTGCCACAAGTGTGGTCCTCCACAATATGGACAAGGGTCACCATAATAAGAATAACTAATATTCGACCAATCCTCATTCCAAGATGCCATATCAATAAAGATAATAAAATATTAAACTAAGATAAAATAAATAAATAAAACTTATATAGACAAAAAGTAAAAATCTAATCTAGTCAAATAGTTAATTTCTAAGTCCTCGGCAACGGCGCCAAAAACTTATTGCTCCCAAACGCATACGCAAGTATACGTGATCGACAAGTAATATAGGATTGTAAGTCCAGATATCGTACCCACATGGACTTGTGATTAACTATCAACTAAATTAAACCCAAACAATTAATTTATTCAAGCGATTCCTAAAGTATGAATAATTAACTCAAACTAATCTACGGTAACAAACAAAGAGATTAAAGGAATAAGTTGGCAAAATTATGAGAGACGATATTCTAGAGTTATAGGTTAGCTAATAATCCCGTTGAGTTTTCTACCTAAATTGTCGAATTAATTTATTCAGTTTATTGATTGACAGGGTTAATATTACTCGAGCTTTCTCCCGAAGTACTACTCGCCCATTCAAACTAACCTAACGCCTCTATTCCTATAGAATTAGGATTAACAAGAACGCATTAATAATTCCCGTATAATAACCAAGCAAGGCGATTAGGTATTTTCCTATCCTAATCGCAAATCCGTTCCCGATGCTCTAGTTCAAGATCTTGCTCTACTCAATCTTATATGCAATCTAGAATTCCCTCTCCTGAGTTCAATCCTAGATTCGTAGATAGTATTTAATTGGTGATCAAGCAATCAAATAATTAAGCACAAGATTGAATAAATAAACCAATATGATAAAATAATAAGAACAATTCAAGCTTCAAACTACAACGTTCATGTAGCACCCAAAACTCTAGAACTAATAAACTATGAGATTAAAGGAAGAGACGAGAAAAAAACTGAGAATCCTTGCTCCAAGCGTGGTTTATGTTCTCCTCTAAAGTGACATGTTCTCCCTAAAAAATATGTTAGATACCCTCCAAATTAGGTTTAGACTTGGTTTTATTCGAGTTGGGGGGTGGGGGGGGGGGGTGAGCGTGGGGCGCTGGCAAATTGAGCATTCTGTAAACGGCGCCACAGGTGGCGTGGGCTGCTTGTGGCGCTGGAATTCAACATTTTCCATTTTTTCTTCGTTTTGGCTCTAATCTCGCACCTTTCGCCCCCTATTGCATCCGGATGATTTTTACATACTTATAGAAATACCACAAATTAACATAAATCAATACATTTTATATCCGAAATCTAAGAGATACGAGTAAAACATGAGATGATAAACATATAAATATATATATTTTAAGCCAAATATCAATTCTCTTTTTGACCGGCTGGCTTGTTGTAACTTTCACATTTTTCGGTAAAATCACAAGTCCAATGCTATTAAAAATCAAATAAAAGCATATATAAATTCTGTTAAATTAATTATAGAAAAATATTTATAATAAAAATTAATAATAGAAATAAAATACTATGCTGACTTGGCATGTTTCTAGACGTTGGTGGCTGGCGGCTTTTTTTCTTTGGCTGCTTTGACTGCAACCTCTCCAAATTATAAGCTCCTATTCTAATAATTCACACGTTAATTACCCCCGAAGTTTCTTTCAAGTCTTTTTCTCATTTGGTCACATATGACTCCTTATGAACAGTGATTATAGAAGTTTCCTATACAAGTACTGTATACGTCAAATAATTCAAATTAAATTTCGTCAAAATGTTAGGTCAATAATTCCAAAGACCAAAGTACTATGCATGTATACGACAAATCAAAAAAATCAATGCCATAGCCGCCTCTCCCTTTTCTTTGTTGCTATATAAGTCCTTTGCCTTGGACAACTACTCTTAACTTCTCCTTCTATTCTTTTGTTCTTCTAACTAATTACACTACTTTTCCATTTTCAGTTCATTTGATAAAATTTGAAAATATTTTGAAAGTCGAACTACTTAATTAGTGCTCAAGATGGAGCCAGCAGATTTAAGTAATTTGCGAGGCCTAAGTTTACGAGCAAGTATAAGGGGAAGTATGAGAGGAAGTATAAGGGAAAATAGCAATTCAATATGGAGAAATAATGGTGCTGAGGTATTTTCGCGTTCGGCAAGGGATGAAGATGATGAAGAAGCACTTAAATGGGCTGCACTTGAAAAATTACCAACTTATGATAGATTAAGAAAAGGTATATTATTTGGATCACAAGGTGCTGCTGCTGAAGTTGATGTGGATGATCTTGGTGTTTTAGAAAGGAAGAATTTGCTTGAGAGGCTTGTTAAAGTTGCTGATGAAGATAATGAGAAGTTCTTGTTGAAACTCAAGAATAGAATTGACAGGCAAGTGAAATTACTATTACTTTTTAAAACTTCACTTTGAGTTTAATTTCTATACACTAATCGTGCTAAAAAAATATTTAATACTACCAGGTTAGCTAAAAAATAGTTACAAATACGGTCAAATCTTTCCATAACAGCCCCGTTTGTTTCGATATTTTTTGGCTGCTATAGTAAAGTGCTCATATATATGACATATATTATAACATAACATCAAAAATCGGATCCGAGAAAAATTTAGTTTTTGTAGTAAATGATTGTTATATATAAATGATTGTTATATAGAGGTATGTAGTATTAGTAAAATATTGCTAGTTATTTATTATAACATGTCATGTTATAATACACTAGTAGGGAAAAAGTTATTTACACTATCAAATAAGAAAATTTTTTGCTTCTATAATTGAGTTGGGTTTCCTTGATTATTTAATTTGGTGCTAAGTTCTGACGTTTTTTTTTTTTTTTTTTTTTTGGAAAAACAGAGTTGGGATTGATTTTCCATCAATAGAAGTGAGATTTGAGCATCTAAATATCGACGCAGATGCATATGTAGGAAGCAGAGCTTTGCCTACATTTACCAACTTCATTTCTAACTTCGTTGAGGTAAGAATCTCAACAACTATTAGATTTATATTGGTTTTGAATGTATGCATAAAAATGTATATGTATATCTATATGTATGTATCACCTATAGAAGAACTAATGCTTTAGCATTTGCCACAACAACAACAACCAAGTATAATCTCACTAGTGGGGTCTGGGAAGGGTAGTGTGTACGCAGATGTTACCCTGCCCTGGGGTAGAGAGGCTATTTCCGATAGATCTTCGGCTCCCTCCCTCCAAGAACTACTCACCTTGCTTTTGGGGTGACTCGAAGTTATAACCTCTTGGAGGGTGCTTACCACAACATTTGCCACAAATGAAAAAGATATAATACTAGTAATAAGTATGACTTAGAAAAAATTTCTACAAATTACAATGTTCTCAAACTAACTTTTTTCTCTTCTGTTGTTGGTTTTAAAGGGCCTATTGGATTCAATTCACATACTTCCATCGAGAAAACGTCAAGTTACAATTCTGAAGGATGTTAGTGGCATAGTTAAGCCCTGTAGAATGACTCTTCTTTTGGGACCTCCTGGTTCTGGAAAGACTACTTTGTTACTTGCTTTGGCTGGTAAACTTGACTCTGCTCTAAAGGTAAGATCACTACAAATTCCAAAATAATAAAAACAACTTACAAAAAACAGTGTTTTTTTCCCTTCAAAATAAGACCTAACTTTTTTTTTTTTTTAATGTGATTGGAAATCAGGTCACTGGAAAGGTGACATATAATGGACATGAATTACATGAGTTTGTACCACAAAGAACAGCAGCTTATATTAGCCAACATGATTTGCATATTGGAGAAATGACTGTTAGAGAAACTTTGGAGTTCTCTGCAAGATGCCAAGGCATTGGCTCTCGTTATGGTTAGTTCGATTTAATTCTTATTAACTTCGCTTTCAGTATCAGTTTAACTTCCTATACACTGACGGTGTAAAAGAATTTCTATACTGTCCATAATAAATAGAACTAGTTACCTGAAAAATAAAACATGCAGAGTTATATAGCATGTTAAATTATATTAAGAATGTAAAAACTCTTTGCGCTGTTAGTGTATATAAGTTGAATCCTTTCAATATGTATAGTGAAATTAAATGAATCATGATTTTTTAATTGTTTTCCAGAAATGTTGGCTGAACTATCAAGAAGAGAGAAAGCAGCTAATATCAAACCAGATGCTGATATTGACATGTTCATGAAGGTAAGAAAGAAACTGAATCCTCTTAACTGGTGATATGTTAAATTATAATAATAAAAAAAATTCTTTGAGATATTTCATGTAGCACAATTTTCCTTTTTCTTAAGAAACAGAGTGAATAATTAATATTCTTATTGTTGAATGGAAATGTAGGCTGCATCAACAGAAGGACAAGAAGCCAAAGTGGTTACAGATTATATTCTTAAGGTAATATTCATTTTCCAATCATTGTTATTACATTAGTGCTATCGAAAGGCCGGGGAATTTTGATAAATAATTAGTTAATTCATTTGTTTGTAAATTCAATTGTGCAGATTCTGGGACTGGATATTTGTGCAGATACTATGGTGGGAGATCAAATGATAAGGGGTATTTCAGGAGGACAGAAGAAGCGTGTGACGACTGGTGAAATGATTGTTGGACCAGCTAAAGCACTTTTCATGGATGAAATATCAACTGGATTGGACAGTTCCACTACTTACTCCATTGTGAATTCCTTAAAGCAATCTGTTCGAATCATGAAGGGAACAGCTCTGATTTCTCTCTTGCAACCTGCCCCCGAGACCTACAACCTGTTCGATGATATTATTCTGTTATCCGATGGGTATATTGTTTATCAGGGTCCGCGAGAGGACGTGCTCAGCTTCTTTGAATCCATGGGATTTAAATGCCCTGAGAGAAAAGGCGCCGCTGACTTCTTACAAGAAGTATGTCAATTATCAGTTTCAGCACTTCTCTCCAAATACATTACTACTGATTTATAAAATCTGTTTCGATTAGAAGCATTAATGCATTTTTGGTTCTAATGACGGAAACTTTTGGATTTTTGGCAGGTGACATCTAAGAAGGATCAACAACAATATTGGGTAAGGAGGGATGAGCCGTACCGGTTCATCACATCAAAAGAATTTGCTGAAGCTTATCAGTCTTTCCATGTTGGAAGAAAAGTAAGCGATGAGCTCACAACCGCATTTGACAAGAGTAAAAGCCACCCTGCTGCTTTGACTACTCAAAAATTTGGTATAGGGAAGAAACAACTTTTGAAGGTTTGCACTGAAAGAGAACTACTGCTAATGCAAAGAAACTCATTTGTTTACCTCTTCAAGTTCTTTCAGGTGACTACTTAGCTTGGTCTTTTTGATATATTGATTTATGTCATTGTTTTGTCATGTACATGTGCAATTTATTAATCCTCTCTTTGTTTTATGATCAGCTCCTGGTAATTGCACTTATGACAATGACCATATTTTTCCGAACTAAGATGCCTCGGGATACTGCAGAAGATGGAAATATATTTTCTGGTGCTCTCTTTTTTGTGGTTATTATGATTATGTTTAATGGTTTATCTGAGCTCCCTATGACACTTTACAAGCTTCCGGTCTTCTACAAGCAAAGAGACTTTCTCTTCTATCCTTCGTGGGCTTACGCAATTCCCTCATGGATCCTCAAAATCCCTGTAACTTTTGCTGAAGTTGGGATGTGGGTGTTCCTCACGTATTATGTCATCGGATTTGATCCCAATGTTGGAAGGTAAGGAAAGAAAGACTATGGTATATAGTCATTGGTTTAATGTCACAAATATGCTGATTATTGATCGACTATCTTGTATGCAGATTTTTCAAACAATTCTTGCTACTCTTACTAGTAAACCAGATGGCATCAGCGTTGTTCAGATTTATTGCAGCAGTAGGAAGGACCATGGGAGTTGCTAGCACATTTGGAGCATTTGCTCTTCTTTTACAGTTTGCATTGGGCGGTTTTATTCTAGCACGAAGTAAGTTTGTGATTTAGATGTTTGAAATATATAGCTCTTGTCTTGTACAATGACTGATGTCTACTTTCTCTTTTCTCCAAAATGGTGTAGATGATGTGAAGGATTGGTGGATTTGGGGATACTGGACGTCACCATTGATGTATTCTGTGAATGCAATTCTTGTGAATGAATTTGATGGGAAAAAGTGGAAACATGTAACTTTCAATACCTCTAGTCCTTGCAAGTAATTAAAATTCTTCAAGTATAAATGAATGCTGAATCCACTCTCTTGTAAAACAGATTGTAGCCGGTGGAACTGAGCCGCTTGGAGCTGCAGTGGTAAGAGCTCGAGGGTTCTTCCCCGATGCATATTGGTACTGGATAGGTGTAGGGGCACTTGCTGGATTCACAGTTATGTTTAACATCGCCTACAGTGTTGCTCTCGCTTATCTTAATCGTGAGTATCCTCGAGTTTCTTCTTCAATATATCCTTAAATAAAAAAGATGATATGTACTGACATAGAGTGAGTATCTGCAGCATTTGATAAGCCACAAGCTACGATTTCAGACGAGAGTGAGAACAACGAAAATACTGAATCATCACCCCAGATAACTAGCACACAAGGAGATTCTGTCAGTGAGAATAAGAAGGGAATGGTTCTTCCATTTGATCCCCATTCCATCACTTTCGATGAAGTTGTATACTCCGTTGATATGCCTCCGGTAAGTAACGAAAAATTGCTAGTCATCAAAAACTAATGCTTCAATTTTCCTCAAATCAAAATGTGACTAAATATTTTGATGACTTGCAGGAAATGAGAGAGTCAGGTACCAGTGACAATAGATTGGTACTTTTGAAGAGTGTGAGTGGCGCTTTCAGGCCGGGTGTTCTCACAGCTTTAATGGGTGTTAGTGGGGCTGGTAAAACAACATTAATGGATGTCTTGGCTGGAAGGAAAACCGGAGGTTACATTGACGGGAGCATAAAGATTTCTGGATATCCCAAGAAGCAAGAAACATTTGCGCGTATTTCCGGATACTGTGAACAGAATGACATCCATTCACCGTATGTTACAGTTTTTGAGTCATTGGTTTACTCAGCTTGGCTGCGTTTACCTCAAGACGTCGATGAAAAAAAACGGATGGTAAGTTCCCCTTACATTACTTCATTTACTTCTATAATGAGAATTTATCCTATAAATAAAGTGGCAGTTGACAGATTTTTCTATTGGCAGATGTTTGTTGAGCAAGTTATGGATCTTGTGGAGCTTACACCATTAAGATCAGCCTTAGTCGGGTTGCCAGGAGTCAACGGTCTGTCAACTGAGCAACGTAAAAGGTTGACGATTGCAGTTGAACTAGTGGCAAACCCCTCTATCATTTTTATGGACGAACCAACTTCAGGGTTAGATGCAAGAGCTGCTGCCATTGTGATGAGAGCTGTTAGGAACACTGTCGATACAGGAAGAACCGTTGTTTGTACCATTCATCAGCCTAGCATTGACATTTTTGAGGCTTTCGACGAGGTAAATTGAACACCTTTTGCATCTATTTCTAGTTTGTCTTATGCCTTCCCTTTAGATATCAGATACTAATATGAAAAATACATCTTTACAGTTATTTCTAATGAAACGAGGAGGACAAGAGATATACGTTGGTCCATTAGGCCGCCAATCATGCCATTTGATAAAATATTTTGAGGTAAGTTCTCTTTATAGAAAATAAGTTCCTCTTACTGAGTTTATATGATCAAGCACTGAGTTTAGTTTTTGTTACAATTTCAGTCAATACCTGGAGTAAGCAAAATAGTGGAGGGTTACAATCCAGCAACTTGGATGTTAGAAGTCACAGCCACATCTCAAGAAATGGCATTAGGAGTTGATTTTACTGAATTGTACAAAAAGTCAGACCTCTACAGGAGGAACAAAGCCTTGATTGATGAACTAAGTGTGCCGCGGCCTGGTACAAGTGACCTGCATTTTGATTCTGAATTCTCACAGCCATTTTGGACCCAATGTATGGCTTGCCTATGGAAGCAACACTGGTCGTATTGGCGTAATCCGGCTTACACTGCAGTCAGATTTATCTTCACAACCTTTATAGCACTCATTTTCGGGACAATGTTCTGGGATATTGGTACCAAAGTGTAAGTACAATAACACGCACACACACACACAAAAGGAATAAGAAGACAAACTGGCAACTCTAAAGTCTTAATGCTAACATTTCCTCTTTGTTTTTTTGTTATTACAGGAGTAGGAACCAAGATCTAATTAATGCTATGGGATCTATGTATGCTGCTGTTCTCTTCCTTGGTGTACAAAATTCATCATCAGTTCAGCCCGTTGTATCCGTTGAGCGTACTGTATTTTACAGAGAAAAAGCTGCTGGAATGTACTCTGCCATACCATATGCCTTTGCACAAGTGAGCAGATAGTTGAATTTTATTATAACATTACAAGTTTTAAGGCTTAAATAGTTCACATTGTTTATAAATACTTAATTTTCTTGCAGGTTCTCATTGAAATACCTTATGTATTTGTACAAGCTACTGTCTATGGTCTCATTGTCTATTCTATGATTGGATTTGAATGGACTGTTGCAAAATTCTTTTGGTACTTCTTCTTCATGTTCTTCACCTTCTTGTACTTCACCTTCTTTGGTATGATGACCGTGGCTGTGACCCCGAATCAAAACGTTGCTTCAATTGTCGCTGGATTCTTCTATACAGTATGGAATCTCTTCTCAGGTTTCATCGTTCCACGACCTGTAAGTTCTTAAATCTAATTTCAACTTTTCTTCTAGTAGTACATAAAAACAAATTGAGAGTAGTTTCATGTATGATCGATCACATTCAGGGGTGTAGCTAGGAATTCTGCCAAGGGTGTTAAAATTTTAAACAAGTCAATAAATTATTTTTGTCGACAAATGGACCGCCAAGGGTGTTCACACTTTAAACTAGCCAATAATTTTTTTTGTTGACAAATGGTATAAACTATTTGAAAAAGAGTCAAATAGACCATTAGACGGTGATCTCCGTTTAGTTTTGGCAAATAAAATGGGCAGATAACTTTGAATCCGTGAAAAACACATCCCTTTGAATACTCTAGACTGCTGAACTACCTCACTCAACTATATTAAGGATGTTCAAAATATAATATATTAACCATATAAAATAGTAGTTGACTTATATATGCAGTATAATTTTCCTTGACATAGTATGTTTGCTTGACCACCCTTGGCATAGTGTGTCTACACCACTGATCACATTTATAACATTGTCATGTAAATACTAGCGACATCAACAATTTACCTTACATAATAACCACATGGCAACGCCAAAAAGCAAAAAAACTGATTTTCCAATCCAGCCTAATACCAGATATCTTTTACTGTTACAAAGCTTGATAAAAATTTGACATTGTCTTTTTCTTTTTGGCTAAAAACAGCGTATTCCGATATGGTGGAGATGGTACTACTGGGCTTGCCCTATTGCATGGACTTTGTATGGTTTGGTTGCATCTCAATTTGGAGACCTCCAAGATCCACTTACTGATCAGAATCAAACTGTGGAACAATTCCTGAGAAGTAACTTTGGATTTAAGCATGATTTTCTTGGAGTTGTTGCAGCTGTGATCGTTGCGTTTGCTGTTGTTTTCGCCTTCACATTTGCTTTGGGTATTAAGGCATTCAACTTCCAGAGAAGATAAAAAGAGTGTCTATTTGTGTTTAATTTGCTGTTGTTAATTCTTGAATAAGCATTATATACATTACTTTCTAGATTACTGAATACAGTATGTTCTATATATGTTTTATTAATCTTTCTGAATTCCCAGTTTTGTATAACATGTGGTAATTGTTATTCATAATTTTTTATGGAGGTATATATACAATTTTATTTAATGGTTGTCTTCATTCTCTAATTAATACCCTCCGTTATCCCTGCATTATGTTTGTTTTCATTTCTGATCATTTGACAGAAGGGTGATTGAGAGCATTTCTTTTCTCATGTGTGCTTTTCTTCACTCAAAAATTTCTAATATAATATTTCAAGATATATTGTATTAGAATAATGCTCAATAAAACAAATTAAACTTCTTATAAACAGGCATCTTACACTGCTTTTGGCACTACTTACATTCTTAGATTTCAAGAAAACAAATCAACTTTAGGGTGGTCTATTCATTGTTTTCTCTGTCATGTAGTTATCATTTCAGTTTAAAAACTAAGCTACTAATAACTTATTTGCATTCATGCTATTATATATTAACCCATTTAACAATTGATATCCCAATAATTCAACTTGCGAAGAGAAGAATATTTAACCCTCATAAAAGATATTCGTGGAGTATTAATTATTGGAGCTATGGATATACACAAATCTACTTGAACGTAACATCACACAAAACTTGTCTTGTTCACAACTTAGATAACTTCGGTACAAATTATTCGTAAAGTTCTGATGAATTGGCAAAACTTGCAATTTGTTTTCGTTTTTATAAATCAAAAGCCACCTAAGATTGTTGGGAGGTTTAGTTTCATTTCATATTAAGAAGGAACTTGTTACATGGAGGTGGATGTTTTTTCCTTGCCTCTGTGATGCAATAAAGATGAATAATTCATCCTTGGACAAAAAATGGCTTATATCAAGGCTAAAGCTAAGATTACATTTGATAAGTGAGGCATAAACTTGCCTTATTCACAAATTAAGACGGGTGGACATAACTTGTACAATTTGATCATAAGTTCTGCCGGATTGATAAAATTTGTCTGTGTTATTCAATTGTTCACAAGTTTTACTGAATTAGCAAGACGTCATACTATCTTCGTTCTATATAGCTATCTTGTCAAATTATTGATAAATCTTGCTCAATTGACAAAACTTGAATGTGTTGTTCAATTGTTCACAGGAGAAGCAACATTAATAATATCATTGATTCTTTTCTCTTCTTTGAACATCACTTTCTGTTCTGCAACAACAAAATTCAAAATTTCCCATTGCAGAAATTTAGAGAATTAAGGAGGAGCAGAAATTTTGCCGCTGGACCCATAGTTACAAAGTTCTAAAACAAACGGAAACAAAAGTTAAATACCAGCACATTGGCTAATTCTTGAAGACTGAAAAACATTATTGTGAGATTGAAAACCTTTAAACTCGGATTGTTACAGAAAATCAAGTTCTTAAAAATGAAATAAAAATTAATAAAATGATACTGCAATTGTTCATGCGACACTTTTTTCTTATTTGTCTATTTAAAATTATTATATATTAATATTTTTTTATTTATAAATAATTTAACTTTAAACTTATATTTACCGTTAATGACCTGCTTCTATAGCAACAGAACGATGATGGTATATTTAGGACCATAAACTCAAAAAATAAATTCTTTCTCTTTAACTCTGTATCAAAGTACTGCCAAATAAATTGATGAATTTGAGTTTTATTTGACAAACACATGTTTGGCCATAGATTTTGCCTACATTTTGGCAAAATTCTAAATTTCAAAACCATCTCCAAAATATCACAATTACATTTTAAAAAATTGCTCCAAACTTTTGTATTTTATAAAAGAACCCACCATTTATTATTTTGTAACAATGTTGCTTCGTCTTTTCGGTCACCTGATAGTGTATCATGTAGTTCATATAAAAATGATAATTTTGTATCAAATTTATTTATTTTCAGGACTATGGTTTGCGATAATATAATGAATGTTATTGATAATGGTACTGTTAGATATTTGTGATAGTTTTTAAAACTTGTGGGCATAAGTCATGTTTTTTTTTTTTCAAAATAAATTTAGGAAATATATTTTGAAAACTGATGTCCAAACACATTTTCATCTTCAAACCAAACTTCACCCAAATCAGATTTTTCAGAACAAATTTGAAAATCTATAACGAAACGCCGGCTTAATATGAGTTGATAGACAAATATTATCGGTCAGTCTTAAAGGGGTAAAAAACCAAAACAAAAGAAAAAAAGACAGGATTATCCTCACCTTGTGAGGCTGACTATTAATATCCACTTTGGCAGCTCACTTTACTTGACTATAAGTGGGCGTTTGGACATAAGAATTGTAAAATTTGAAAATATGATGAAATTATTTTTCAAGTGAAAATAATATTTGAAATTTAGAGTTGTCTTTGGACATAAATTTCAGTTTGGGTTATTTTTGAAGTTTTGTGAGTGATTTGAGTTAAAATTTTGAAAAACAGTTTTTTATAGTTTTTCAAATTTTCGAAAAAATTCAAAATGCATCTACAAATAAAAATTAAAAACTGATTTCGAAAAAATAAATTTTTTTTGAAAAAATCTTCCATCAAATTTTATGTCCAACCGGGCTCTAAGTCTATCACTTATCAGTCTCAAAATTTCATTTTGGTAACTTATAAGTATATCAATATCACAGTACCTTCTTCTTCTTCTTTAAACACAATAGAGAGAAAAACCAATGACTACAAAGTCATTAAATCCTTTTACAATCTTGCCGGAGGGCTGCATATCAGAGATCATATCATTCACAACTCCGGCGGACGCTGCAAGATCATCGGCTATCTCAAAAGGTTTCAAGTCTGCAGCTGAGTCTGATGTCGTGTGGGATAAATTTCTGCCGTCCGATCATCAAGATATAGTTTCCACATCAGTTTCTGTGGTTGTTACTGATTGCAAAAAAGACCTTTACTTTAGACTCTCTCATTCTCCTATCCTTCTTCGTGAGGGCAGACTGGTAATTTTTAGTTGCATTTTATTTGACCAGCTTGTCACGGGTTCGAACCGTTCATTGGTATGATCTTTTCTTAAACCATGTGCATAGCGAAAGCTTAATATACGAGACTTGTCCTTGCCCACATCCATTTTATGTGATATTTTTAGTCGGTTCCAAAACAAAAACAAAATTTATATTTAAATTTCCCATTTTACTGATTTGGCGAAGGGGGTTCGGTTAAATAAAAACAATATTATTTTATATTTGACTTGTACTTTTTTAGCAGAGTTTTTGGCTTGACAAAACAAGTGGGAAGAAATGTTATCTACTATCTGCAAGGCGACTGGTAATTTCCTTTTCAGACATACAATTATTCTGGGAATGGATATCTGACACTGATTCAAGGTATTTACTCTGCCTCGTTAAAATATAAAATTGGTTACTCCATGTGATTTTCGAATATATTTTAAATGGACTTTACAATTTACACTCTGACATGCTCTGTTGATATTCTAGTAGATGTTAGACTATTTTGTTATCCGAGGAAGGTAACAAGAAATGTTTTACAACCGTAATAAAGCATATCAAAAATGTCTTTTGGGCCAGGACCGTTTGGTCCGGTTTTAGCGGGCCTGGTCCGGTCTTGTGAGCCGGTTCTATGATTTGGCCCGTCAGGTCCGGGACTGGCCCGGTCCTCTTAACGGGCCTAGCGGGCCCAACGGCTAATTTTTTTTAAATTTTTTTTTTTTTTAAAAAGAAAAGAAAACGTTGGACTATATATACATCTTAAGATAAACTAAGTATACTAGATATATATAGTAGAGATACATGTATATATAGTATATCTTAAGATGTATATATAGTATATAAATCGAATATAGCTTATATATAGTATACATATATATATAAGCTTATACATATACTATACTATATATATACTATACTATATATACATCTTAAGATATACTATATATACTATACTACATATACATCTTAAGATATAGTATATATACTATAGTATACTAGATATATATAGTAGATACACTATACTACATATACATCTTAAGATATACTATATATACATCTTAAGATATACTATATATACTATACTACATATACATCTTAAGATATAGTATATATACTATAGTATACTAGATATATATAGTAGATACACTATACTACATATACATCTTAAGATATACTATATATACATCTTAAGATATACTATATATACTATACTACATATACATCTTAAGATATACTATATATACTATACTATATATACATCTTAAGATATACTATATATACTATACTATATATACATCTTAAGATATACTATATATACTATACTATATATACATCTTAAGATATACTATATATACATAGTATACTAGATATATATAGTAGATATACATGTATATATAGTATATCTTAAGATGTATATATAGTATATAAATCGAATATAGCTTATATATAGTAAGATGTATATATATTATAGTATAGTATAGTATACATATAAGCTTATATTTATACTATACTATAGTCTATACTATATATACATCTCATAAGATATATAAACTATATTCGATATACTATATATACATCTTAAGATATACTATATATACTATACTACATATACATCTTAAGATATACTATATATACATAGTATACTAGATATACTAGATATATATAGTAGATATACTATACTATATATACATCTTAAGATATACTATATATACTATACTACATATACATCTTAAGATATACTATATATACTATACTATATAGTATATCTTAAGATGTATATATAATATATAAATCGAATATAGCTTATATATAGTAAGATGTATATATATTATAGTATATATATATATATATATATATATACTATACTATAGTCTATACTAGATATACTAAGATATACTAAGTATACTAAGATATACTATATATATATCTTAAGATATACTATATATACTATACTATATATACATCTTAAGATATACTGTATATACTATACTATATATATACATCTTATAATATACTATATATACTATAATATATATACATAGTTTATAAGTCATATTCGATAGTATACATCTTAAGATATACTATATATACATCTTACTATATATATATATAGCTTATATATCTTAAGATGTATATATATCTTAAGATCTACTATACTATACTATATATATATATAGTATATCTTAAGATGTATATATAGTATATTTTAAGATGTATACTATGTATATATAATATTGTATATATATTTTTTAAGATGTATATATAGTATATAAATCGAATATAGCTTATATATCTTTATTACTATTTTTTTCTCTAACTTCTATACAAAAAAAAATTAAAAATAAAAAGTTTCTGTTGGGCCCGTTTAGGCCCGTTCGGGCCCGGAACCGGACCGGGACCGGCCCACTAAACTCGGACCCGTTAGCCGGTTCCAGCAATAAGCCCGCGAGGCCCAGGACCATTTAGGACCGGACCGTATAGGACCGGCCCACTTAGAACCGGCCCACTTAGGACCGGGCCCGGCCCACTTTCCACCCCTATGTCAAATGAGTAGGTTACAAGTTTGGCGACGAATTAAACGGTTGATTCAACACGTGAGTTATGATCCAACTTTTCTAAAGGTTATTCAGGTCAAAATGAGTTGGGTTAAGATAGATTAATTAGTAGTGTAACCTGAGTCTTTTATATCAAATTTGGACGTGTTACACTTTTGTTGAGTACCGAAGACTGGAGCTTCGTAACATGTTGACGAAGGCCCCCGAACTGAGGGTTTGGTCAGTAGAAGGGACGACTTTGTCTCTCTTTTTGTTTGGGGGAATAGAGCAGCCAAAGAATGAACCAAACCATTATGTTTAATGAACTTCTATAAAAAAAATTGACTTTTTCATTTACCGAAAAAAAGGTCGTCAAACTAAGCGTCTGAATAAAAGGACTCAATCCCCGTGAACCTGGTCTCCATCTTCGAACTTCTCGTTCGATGAGTCCCCAGGTCTCGCTGATTCCGTTTTCTACGTGAGGCTCTTATGCGATCTTCCCTTTTGTTCTTCTTTTCGGTATGCGCGCACCCTTTCTCCTATGAGGAAGTGACAATGACACTTTTATGTTCAACTTTGTCAAACATTGCCCATCAATGCAAGAAGAAACTCAGATAACAGAATTGAGAAGAGAGGAAATGAGAGCAACAACTGATTCCAATTGCTTAGAATGAATTATAGAAGAGATTCAACTCTATTTATCTAACCAACCAACTAACTAACTAACCGACTAATACAACTAATATCCAGCTGTACAAATTAAATCTAACTAACTATTAACTAAGATCAGAGGCGGATCCAAGATTTAAATTCTATGGGTTCAACCATTAAGGTTTTTAGTATTACATCATTATATTTTTAAAGTTATGAGTTCAAATTTATTATTTATTGTAATTTTAATAAATTTTTATACATAAATTTATACTTCGCAATAAAAGCATTGGGTTCAGTTGAACCCGTTGCAAGAATGCTGGATCCGCCCCTGACTAAGGTTACCAACTAACCACTGTTAATCATTTGTCAAAATTTGCTTAGATCAAAATGAGTTTCTTATTGTCCTCCTTGGAAGCTATATACTAGCAGGGGCGGACCCGCCTTATAGTAACGGGTTTAGTAGATTCGTTAAAAAAATTAATTATTCTCACCTGTGTTCTTCTTCAGAAAATCATGAAAGCAGTTAATATTATGAAACATGAACCCACTTGACACAAATGGAAACTGAAAAGCAGCGACAAAGAGGGTTCAATGACTTTATTAAAAGTAATTAGTTTTTTTTTTTTTTTAAATTCTCAAATTTGATTAAAAAAGAGCGTCAATGACTTTATTTTGAGGTCACATGATGAGCAAAAATGAGTAGTGAGCAAATTCTATTTACCGCTGCCGCTTATACAAGTGGCTACTATGCTTTTTGACTGAACCCGCTTGTATAAAATCCTGGGAGACTGTTTTCACGGCTCAAACTCGTGACATAATTTTAATATCTTAGATACCAATTTTCAGAAATAAAATCATCGTATATAACCTTAGATGGTTACTATAAGATTCACAATATGTTTTACAGCAGCTCTGCTCTTGAAATTTCATACCTTCAAATTAAACTTATAGCATGTTTCGTCAAGCTTTTCCCAAAAAAAGTATTTTTTTTTCAAAGTTGAAGTGTTTGATTAAGCTTTTAGAGGAAAAAAATACTTTTGAGTAGAAGTAGAAAAAAGTAGCTTATCTCCAAAAACACTTTTGAGAAAAAATAGACTTACAAGCATTTTTTAAAAGCTTGGTCAAATAGTAATTGCTGCTCATAAGTGTTTTTCAAATAAGTTTGTCAAACACAAATTGCTTCTTGCCAAAAGTACTTTTGAGAAAAACAACTTCTCAAAATAAGTTGATTTTTACATGCTATTAATTTTTTTGGTACAATATCTTCAAACTAAATAGTACACAAAAACTAGAGATTCTATTTGAGGTAATATTTCTTCAACTACAGATTCCCAGAAGTAGCATTCCTCAACACTGTTGATTTACTAGATATCCGAGGTAAGATTGGAACTCGAGCGTTATCTCTAGGAACAAAATATGCAGCTTATCTAGTGTTCAAAATATCAGAGAGGTACCATGGCCTTGAATCAACAAATGCAATGGTTAGATTTGTTAATCAAGAAAGCGAAGACGAGGCTGAAAAAAGAGCTACTACTGTAATACTTGCAGCAAGAGCGCCGAGGCATCTAAAAGAAAAATTACCAGAAAAACGAACAGATGGATGGTTAGAAGTAGAAATTGGAAACTTTTACAATGGTGAAGGAGATGATAATGGTGATGTAGAAGCTTGGTTGTTGGATTCTAGGCCTTTTCATGCTAAGTGTGGTCTTATCATCGAAGGCCTTGAGTTTTGTCCAATATGATCCATATTAGAATTACAAGATTCCGAATTTGATGTTTATGAGTTCTTATAATGACCTCAATTTTATACTACAATAATAACTGAGTTCACATGCAATTAGACAGTGGATTATATATATATATATAATTACTAAACCCGTAATCGACCTTCTAGATCCGCCAGTAAAATAGTCATGGAACATGTTGTTTATTACGGTGCAATTTTCACTTAATTCGTAATACTTCCTCCTCTTTTTTTTTGAGTTCATACTAATGCACATGATATTCACTTACCAACATACGACGACATTATATAAACGTTGTATAATGCAACTTAAATGGCGCAAATTCACTCACCGACATTTAAGTTAGATTTGAAATAAGTGTCACAAAGTTCAATATTGAAATGTCACATTAAAGTTCCGACATTTAAAATAATCTATATAACAAATTTCCTAAAAAAATAATACTCTCTCTGTTTCAATTAATTTCAAGGAGCACAGAGTTTAAGAAAAAAATTAATCTTTTCGAAATTTATGATTATAAACATGTCATAACATTCTCGTGGTTATAAAAGCTTGTCAATAAGGTAAACTGAAAAACATAAGTTAACTTGCTTTCAAATGTAAAAAACTAATACACAAAAGGTCTATACAGAAAATTATAAAGTATATAATAAAGGGAAAAATAAAAATGTGTCTTGTATGTTTTGCTAAACTTATCCACTTTTTTTCTTTATTCCAACTCCATTATTTTTAGTTTTCTTGACTATGTTGACCTGAGAAGAAATATATTAGAGTGGTTAGACAAAATTCAATCTTTTTAAAAGAAATAAGGCATTGCCTAGGAGTTGTATTTCATCAGAAAAGGTGGTTACACGAGGGGGACCAAACCTTACCTCCAAATTACAATCCTACACAATCATCCTATCCGGCCTATTCAACGTTACTAAGCTCACACAAAAGTTAGCCTTGTCGTATTTGGATCTAATCGAAGGAAGTTTCTATTTATCTAACAATATCAAGCCCTTGGCACAAGCAGGTAGATCCCGATAATTCAAGAAGATTGTTTCTGTCCAGTGGAAGATCCCAACTTGGCTAGAAACTCAGCCACTTGGTTGGCTTTCCCGTGGCAGTGGAGAATGCTGAAATTTGATTGTTTCATTTTAAAAACTACGTTTTCAATGATTCTCTGTAGGTTCAGATTATTGGTACTCTGCTTCTTTACCATGTCAACAATTACTCTTCTTATTCCAATTTATGTGACACTTTTCGTACCCTATGAAAGTATTACTATCAGTTGCAAAAATATAGTAGATGTTGTGTCCCAACACATGCAAATATAGTAGATGTTGTGTCCCAACACATGCACATATAATACCTTATAATCCTCAGCCACAAACAGAATCCTGGGAAATTGGGGTGGTCCAACAATACAACTCTTGAATCAACAGTAATTGATGCTTACTTTAAGGGGTTTAGGGGTTGTTTCCTATTTATATGAAGGGAAATTTTTAAATAAGCTGTATTCTGTGTAAATTCCTCTTATATGAATGCCTCAAGCCGGCTGCCTATATTTTTCTGTATTTTTTTAAAAATATTTCGGTAGTCAATAAACATAAAAAAGGACCTTTACAAGCTATAATGTTATGAATTATGCAATTGAAAACTACGTCAACTTATAAGCAAAATTTGTTGCAACGAGAGAATAATCGAAGAACAATAAAGAAAAAGCTACGGCTACAAGATAGAAAAGCTACGGCAAAAATTTAAATAGGGTTTTGATTGATACCCATTCAGCTGCATACAAGACTATATATAAGCCTTCACTATTCACTACAAGACAAGGATATATAACTAACTCTGACAGGACCTAAAGTGCCTCAACAGTGACAACTTACGGGCTAATATGTAATTATAAAAACCTATAATATAAACGAACGAGGGACTCAACTGTATAACTTTAAAAATTAACTCTGAACCTAAGTTAACCACCTATAACGGCTACATACAACCTCGCAAGCCTCCAGTACCATCGACGCACGCTTTCTTCATTTCATCTCACATTATTTCCCCCTCGTTAAGTACTTCCTTGTCCTCAAGGAAAGAACTTTGGAAAGTGAGTCTTTAAGGCTTGGTAGTCTTCCCAGGTTGCAAGATCAGATGGCAACCTTTCCCATTGGATGAGAACTTGGGCGACTGCTTTGTTCCCCTTTTGAATCATGCGCCTGTCTAAACTTTTGTGGGGCTGAGGGCAGTAGGGACTTGCTAGCTCTAGCACTGGTGGATGAGATATGGCCTTTGGCAGATCATGACATCACTTCAATTAAGACACATGGAAGGTGGGGTGTAGCAATAACTGGGGAGGAAGTGAAAGTTTGTACGCTACCTACCCCACCTTCTGCAACACTTGGTAAGGCCCATAATATTTGGCTGATAGCTTGGTAAAATGCGACCTAGACATAGTAATTTGCCTATAAGGCTGAATTTTCACATATACCCAATCCCCTTCTTGAAACTGTCTATCTGATTTGTGTTTGTTAGCTTGCTCAGTCATTCTTTGCTGAGCCCTTTACAAATGTTACTTCAACAATTGCAACTTGAATTCCCTTGTGACCAGGCTTTTGTCAACCTCCATGGATTCTGAATCACCATCTACATAAGGGAGGTGTAAGGGTGGTGGTTGTCCATAGAGTGCTTCATAAGGAGTGCACTGTATTGATAAGTGGAAAGTGGTATTATACCACCATTTTGCTGCAGCCAGATATTGGTACCAGTCAGTTTGAGAATCAGAACAAAATACCTCAATTAGGTTTCTAGGCATCTGTTCACCACTTCTATTTACCCGTCTGTTTGGGGGTGATAGGTTATTGAAGTGCTCAAACTTACTCCCATCATAGAGAATAATTCTTGCCAAAACGTGCCAGTGAAAACTGGATCCCTGTTACTAACAATGTCTTTAGGTACTCCATGTAGTTTGTAAATGTTATCCATAAACAACTTGGCTATATCAGTTGCAGAATAGGGATGAGATAATCTAATAAAATGAGCATACTTAGTAAGCATGTCTATCACTACCCAAATTACTAATTTCCCTTGGATTTTGGCAAGCCTTCTATGAAATCCATACTGATGCTACACCAAACAACTACATGTATTTTAAGTGGTTGCAGTAATCCAGGGTATGGTGCATTGTCATATTTATGCCTTTGGCATATGTCACTGGTTTTGACCATCTCATGTACCTCTTCTCTCATTCCCTTCCAATATAAAAGTGTAGATACCTTTTTATAAGTATTATTAGCTCCAGAGTATCCACCTACTAGTGTGCTATGCCAGAGTTGCAAAATCTCTTTTATGAGCTGCTTGTTAGGTCCCACTATAAGTTTGCCATTCTTCCTTAGCTGATCATGCACAAAGGCATACCCTTTACTTTCAGTTCCCTTCCTCCTCAAGGGCAGAATTAAATTCTTTAATTCAGTGTCAGTTTCCCAGCTATTCTTGATCATCTCTAACAACTCATTCTTTACAGTTGTGATGGTTATGGTTGTTAACTCTACTGATGGAAGCCTAGATAAGGCATCAACTACCTTATTTTCTTTCACTTTCTTGTATTCTATTTCAAAGTCAAACTGTATCACCTTAGTTATCCATTTGAGTTGATTCCCAGTACGTAGTTTTTGCTCCAATAAGAACTTGAGATCTTTTCGATCAGTCTTTATAACAAAAGGCCTGATTATTAAGTAATGATACCACTTGTTCATAGCCATTACCAAAGCTAATAACTCATTGTCATAAATAGACAAGGACTGATGTTGCCTTGACAGACCCTTGCTCAAGTATGCAATTGATTATCTATCTTGCCTAAGTACTGCCACAATCCCTACATCACAGGCATCAATTTCCACTACAAATGTAGATGAAAAATCTGGCAATGCTAGGACGGGAGCTGTGATCAAGGCTCTTTTCAATTGTTCAAATGAACTTATAGCTTCCTCGGACCATCTGAATCCATCATTTTTCAGTAGATCACTCAAAGGTTTGCTGAGGATACCATATCCCTTGATGAACCTTCTATAGTATCCTGCCAGTCCCAAGAATCCTCTCAAATGTGAAACAAATTTTGGTTCTGGCCAAGACTGCACAACTTCAATTTTCATTGGGTCAGTTGATACACCATTAGGTGCGATGTAGTGCCCCAGGTATTCTACCCTTCTTGCTGCTAATACACACTTACTCCTTTTGGCTAACAACTGATATTGAACCAATAAATCAAAAGTAATCTTTAAATGCTCTAAATGGTCAGCTAAGTTCTTGATGTAGATCAGAATGTAATCAAAGAAAACACGGATAAATTTTCTAAGGTGCTTCTCGAATATATGGTTCATCAGTCCCTGAAAACTAGAGGGGGAATTAGTTAGTCCAAATGACATTACTAAATATTGATACCAATATTTTCCTATATATATATATATATATATATATATATATATATATATATATATATATATATATATATATATATATATATATATATATATATATTCCGGGATGGATCTATTTACCACTTCTGTTTGCCCGTCTATTTGGGGGTGATAGGTTGTTGAAGTGCTCAAACTTACTCCCATCATAGAGAATAATTCTTGCCAAAACGTGCCAGTGAAAACTGGATCCCTGTTACTAACAATGTCTTTAGGTACTCCATGTAGTTTGTAAATGTTATCCATAAACAACTTGGCTATATCAGTTGCAGAATAGGGATGAGATAATCCAATAAAATGAGCATACTTAGTAAGCATGTCTATCACTACCCAAATTACTGATTTCCCTTGGATTTTGGCAAGCCTTCTATGAAATCCATACTGATGCTACACCAAACAACTACATGTATTTTAAGTGGTTGCAGTAGTCCAGGGTATGGTGCATTGTCATATTTATGCCTTTGGCATATGTCACTGGTTTTGACCATCTCATGTACCTCTTCTCTCATTCCCTTCCAATATAAAAGTGTAGATACCTTTTTATAAGTATTATTAGCTCCAGAGTATCCACCTACTAGTGTGCTATGCCAGAGTTGCAAAATCTCTTTTATGAGCTGCTTGTTAGGTCCCACTATAAGTTTGCCATTCTTCCTTAGATGATCATGCACAAAGGCATACCCTTTACTGTCAGTTCCCTTCCTCCTCAAGGGCAGAATTAAATTCTTTAATTCAGTGTCAGTTTCCCAGCTATTCTTGATCATCTCTAACAACTCATTCTTTACAGTTGTGATGGTTATGGTTGTTAACTCTACTGATGGAAGCCTAGATAAGGCATCAACTACCTTATTTTCTTTCACTTTCTTGTATTCTATTTCAAAGTCAAACTGCATCACCTTAGTTATCCATTTGAGTTGATTCCCAGTACGTAGTTTTTGCTCCAATAAGAACTTGAGATCTTTTCGATCAGTCTTTATAACAAAAGGCCTGATTATTAAGTAATGATACCACTTGTTCATAGCCATTACCAAAGCTAATAACTCATTGTCATAAATAGACAAGGACTGATGTTGCCTTGACAGACCCTTGCTCAAGTATGCAATTGATTATCTATCTTGCCTAAGTACTGCCACAATCCCTACAGCACAGGCATCAGTTTCCACTACAAATGTAGATGAAAAATCTGGCAATGCTAGGACGGGAGCTGTGATCAAGGCTCTTTTCAATTGTTCAAATGAACTTATAGCTTCCTCGGACCATCTGAATCCATCATTTTTCAGAAG
The DNA here is from genome assembly GCF_000715075.1 of Nicotiana tabacum. NCBI lineage: Eukaryota > Viridiplantae > Streptophyta > Magnoliopsida > Solanales > Solanaceae > Nicotiana > Nicotiana tabacum. Next base: position 27,589,354 of record NC_134093.1, on the reverse strand, counting down.
ATCACTCAAAGGTTTGCTGAGGATACCATATCCCTTGATGAACCTTCTATAGTATCTTGCCAGTCCCAAGAATCCTCTCAAATATGAAACAAATTTTGGTTCTGGCCAAGAATGCACAACTTCAATTTTCATAGGGTCAGTTGATACACCATTAGGTGCGATGTAGTGCCCCAGGTATTCTACCCTTCTTGCTGCTAATACACACTTACTCCTTTTGGCTAACAACTGATGTTGAACCAATAAATCAAAAGTAATCTTTAAATGCTCTAAATGGTCAGCTAAGTTCTTGATGTAGATCAGAATGTAATCAAAGAAAACACGGATAAATTTTCTAAGGTGCTTCTCGAATATATGGTTCATCAGTCCCTGAAAACTAGAGGGGGAATTAGTTAGTCCAAATGACATTACTAAATATTGATACCAATATTTTCCTATATATATATATATATATTCTCTAGGCATCTGTTTACCACTTATGTTTATATATATATATTCCGGGATGGATCTATTTACCACTTCTGTTTGCCCGTCTATTTGGGGGTGATAGGTTGTTGAAGTGCTCAAACTTACTCCCATCATAGAGAATAATTCTTGCCAAAACGTGCCAGTGAAAACTGGATCCCTGTTACTAACAATGTCTTTAGGTACTCCATGTAGTTTGTAAATGTTATCCATAAACAACTTGGCTATATCAGTTGCAGAATAGGGATGAGATAATCTAATAAAATGAGCATACTTAGTAAGCATGTCTATCACTACCCAAATTACTGATTTCCCTTGGATTTTGGCAAGCCTTCTATGAAATCCATACTGATGCTACACCAAACAACTACATGTATTTTAAGTGGTTGCAGTAGTCCAGGGTATGGTGCATTGTCATATTTATGCCTTTGGCATATGTCACTGGTTTTGACCATCTCATGTACCTCTTCTCTCATTCCCTTCCAATATAAAAGTGTAGATACCTTTTTATAAGTATTATTAGCTCCAGAGTATCCACCTACTAGTGTGCTGTGCTAGAGTTGCAACATCTCTTTTATGAGCTGCTTGTTAGGTCCCACTATAACTTTGCCATTCTTCCTTAGCTGATCATGCACAAAGGCATACCCTTTACTGTCAGTTTCCCAGCTATTCTTGATCATCTCTAACAACTCATTCTTTACAGTTGTGATGGTTATGGTTGTTAACTCTACTGATGGAAGCCTAGATAAGGCATCAACTACCTTATTTTCTTTCACTTTCTTGTATTCTATTTCAAAGTCAAACTGCATCACCTTAGTTATCCATTTGAGTTGATTCCCAGTACGTAGTTTTTGCTCCAATAAGAACTTGAGATCTTTTCGATCAGTCTTTATAACAAAAGGCCTGATTATTAAGTAATGATACCACTTGTTCATAGCCATTACCAAAGCTAATAACTCATTGTCATAAATAGACAAGGACTGATGTTGCCTTGACAGACCCTTGCTCAAGTATGCAATTGATTATCTATCTTGCCTAAGTACTGCCACAATCCCTACATCACAGGCATCAGTTTCCACTACAAATGTAGATGAAAAATCTGGCAATGCTAGGACGGGAGCTGTGATCAAGGCTCTTTTCAATTGTTCAAATGAACTTATAGCTTCCTCGGACCATCTGAATCCATCATTTTTCAGTAGATCACTCAAAGGTTTGCTGAGGATACCATATCCCTTGATGAACCTTCTATAGTATCCTGCCAGTCCTAAGAATCCTCTCAAATGTGAAACAAATTTTGGTTCTGGCCAAGACTGCACAACTTCAATTTTCATAGGGTCAGTTGATACACCATTAGGTGCGATGTAGTGCCCCAGGTATTCTACCCTTCTTGCTGCTAATACACACTTACTCCTTTTGGCTAACAACTGATGTTGAACCAATAAATCAAAAGTAATCTTTAAATGCTCTAAATGGTCAGCTAAGTTCTTGATGTAGATCAGAATGTCATCAAAGAAAACACGGATAAATTTTCTAAGGTGCTTCTCGAATATATGGTTCATCAGTCCCTGAAAACTAGAGGGGGAATTAGTTAGTCCAAATGACATTACTAAATATTGATACCAATATTTTCCTATATATATATATATATATTCTCTAGGCATCTGTTTACCACTTATGTTTGCCCATCTATTTGGGGGTGATAGGTTGTTGAAGTGCTCTAACTTACTCCCATCATAGAGAATAATTCTTACCAAAACGTGCCAGTGAAAACTGGATCCCTGTTACTAACAATGTCTTTAGGTACTCCATGTAGTTTGTAAATGTTATCCATAAACAACTTGGCTATATCAGTTGCAGAATAGGGATGAGATAATCTAATAAAATGAGTATACTTAGTAAGCATGTCTATCACTACCCAAATTACTGATTTCCCTTGGATTTTGGCAAGCCTTCTATGAAATCCATACTGATGCTACACCAAACAACTACATGTATTTTAAGTGGTTGCAGTAGTCCAGGTTATGGTGCATTTTCATATTTATGCCTTTGGCATATGTCACTGGTTTTGACCATCTTATGTACCTCTTCTCTCATTCCCTTCCAATATAAAAGTGTAGATACCTTTTTATAAGTATTATTAGCTCCAGAGTATCCACCTACTAGTGTGCTGTGCTAGAGTTGCAACATCTCTTTTATGAGCTGCTTGTTAGGTCCCACTATAACTTTGCCATTCTTCCTTAGCTGATCATGCACAAAGGCATACCCTTTACTGTCAGTTTCCCAGCTATTCTTGATCATCTCTAACAACTCATTCTTTACAGTTGTGATGGTTATGGTTGTTAACTCTACTGATGGAAGCCTAGATAAGGCATCAACTACCTTATTTTCTTTCACTTTCTTGTATTCTATTTCAAAGTCAAACTGCATCACCTTAGTTATCCATTTGAGTTGATTCCCAGTACGTAGTGTTTGCTCCAATAAGAACTTGAGATCTTTTCGATCAGTCTTTATAACAAAAGGCCTGATTATTAAGTAATGATACCACTTGTTCATAGCCATTACCAAAGCTAATAACTCATTGTCATAAATAGACAAGGACTGATGTTGCCTTGACAGACCCTTGCTCAAGTATGCAATTGATTATCTATCTTGCCTAAGTACTGCCACAATCCCTATATCACAGGCATCAGTTTCCACTACAAATGTAGATGAAAAATCTGGCAATGCTAGGACGGGAGCTGTGATCAAGGCTCTTTTCAATTGTTCAAATGAACTTATAGCTTCCTCGGACCATCTGAATCCATCATTTTTCAGTAGATCACTCAAAGGTTTGCTGAGGATACCATATCCCTTGATGAACCTTCTATAGTATCCTGCCAGTCCTAAGAATCCTCTCAAATGTGAAACAAATTTTGGTTCTGGCCAAGACTGCACAACTTCAATTTTCATAGGGTCAGTTGATACACCATTAGGTGCGATGTAGTGCCCCAGGTATTCTACCCTTCTTGCTGCTAATACACACTTACTCCTTTTGGCTAACAACTGATGTTGAACCAATAAATCAAAAGTAATCTTTAAATGCTCTAAATGGTCAGCTAAGTTCTTGATGTAGATCAGAATGTCATCAAAGAAAATACGGATAAATTTTCTAAGGTGCTTCTCGAATATATGGTTCATCAGTCCCTGAAAACTAGAGGGGGAATTAGTTAGTCCAAATGACATTACTAAATATTGATACCAATATTTTCCTATATATATATATATATATATATATATATATATATATATATATATATATATATATATATATATATATATATATATATCTCTAGGCATCTGTTTACCACTTATGTTTGCCCGTCTATTTGGGGGTGATAGGTTGTTGAAGTGCTCAAACTTACTCCCATCATAGAGAATAATTCTTGCCAAAACGTGCCAGTGAAAACTGGATCCCTGTTACTAACAATGTCTTTAGGTACTCCATGTAGTTTGTAAATGTTATCCATAAACAACTTGGCTATATCAGTTGCAGAATAGGGATGAGATAATCTAATAAAATGAGCATACTTAGTAAGCATGTCTATCACTACCCAAATTACTGATTTCCCTTGGATTTTGGCAAGCCTTCTATGAAATCCATACTGATGCTACACCAAACAACTACATGTATTTTAAGTGGTTGCAGTAGTCCAGGGTATGGTGCATTGTCATATTTATGCCTTTGGCATATGTCACTGGTTTTGACCATCTCATGTACCTCTTCTCTCATTCCCTTCCAATATAAAAGTGTAGATACCTTTTTATAAGTATTATTAGCTCCAGAGTATCCACCTACTAGTGTGCTATGCCAGAGTTGCAAAATCTCTTTTATGAGCTGCTTGTTAGGTCCCACTATAAGTTTGCCATTCTTCCTTAGCTGATCATGCACAAAGGCATACCCTTTACTGTCAGTTCCCTTCCTCCTCAAGGGCAGAATTAAATTCTTTAATTCAGTGTCAGTTTCCCAGCTATTCTTGATCATCTCTAACAACTCATTCTTTACAGTTGTGATGGTTATGGTTGTTAACTCTACTGATGGAAGCCTAGATAAGGAATCAACTACCTTATTTTCTTTCACTTTCTTGTATTCTATTTCAAAGTCAAACTGCATCACCTTAGTTATCCATTTGAGTTGATTCCCAGTACGTAGTTTTTGCTCCAATAAGAACTTGAGATCTTTTCGATCAGTCTTTATAACAAAAGGCCTGATTATTAAGTAATGATACCACTTGTTCATAGCCATTACCAAAGCTAATAACGCATTGTCATAAATAGACAAGGACTGATGTTGCCTTGACAGACCCTTGCTCAAGTATGCAATTTATTATCTATCTTGCCTAAGTACTGCCACAATCCCTACATCACAGGCATCAGTTTCCACTACAAATGTAGATGAAAAATCTGGCAATGCTAGGACGGGAGCTGTGATCAAGGCTCTTTTCAATTGTTCAAATGAACTTATAGCTTCCTCGGACCATCTGAATCCATCATTTTTCAGTAGATCACTCAAAGGTTTGCTGAGGATACCATATCCCTTGATGAACCTTCTATAGTATCCTGCCAGTCCTAAGAATCCTCTCAAATGTGAAACAAATTTTGGTTCAGGCCAAGACTGCACAACTTCAATTTTCATAGGGTCAGTTGATACACCATTAGGTGCGATGTTGTGCCCCAGGTATTCTACCCTTCTTGCTGCTAATACACACTTACTCCTTTTGGCTAACAACTGATGTTGAACCAATAAATCAAAAGTAATCTTTAAATGCTCTAAATGGTCAGCTAAGTTCTTGATGTAGATCAGAATGTCATCAAAGAAAACACGGATAAATTTTCTAAGGTGCTTCTCGAATATATGGTTCATCAGTCCCTGAAAACTAGAGGGGGAATTAGTTAGTCCAAATGACATTACTAAATATTGATACCAATATTTTCCTATATATATATATATATATTCTCTAGGCATCTGTTTACCACTTATGTTTGCCCGTCTATTTGGGGGTGATAGGTTTTTGAAGTGCTCTAACTTACTCCCATCATAGAGAATAATTCTTGCCAAAACATGCCAGTGAAAACTGGATCCCTGTTACTAACAATGTCTTTAGGTACTCCATGTAGTTTGTAAATGTTATCCATAAACAACTTGGCTAAATCAGTTGTAGAATAGGGATGAGATAATCTAATAAAATGAGCATACTTAGTAAGCATGTCTATCACTACCCAAATTACTGATTTCCCTTGGATTTTGGCAAGCCTTCTATGAAATCCCCACTATAAGTTTGCCATTCTTCCTTAGCTGATCATGCACAAAGGCATACCCTTTACTGTCAGTTCCCTTCCTCCTCAAGGGCAGAATTAAATTCTTTAATTCAGTGTCAGTTTCCCAGCTATTCTTGATCATCTCTAACAACTCATTCTTTACAGTTGTGATGGTTATGGTTGTTAACTCTACTGATGGAAGCCTAGATAAGGCATCAACTACCTTACTTTGTTTCACTTTCTTGTATTCTATTTCAAAGTCAAACTGCATCAGCTTGGTTATCCATTTGAGTTGATTCCCAACACATAGTTTTTGCTCCAATAAGAACTAGAGATCTTTCTGATCAGTCTTTATAACAAAAGGCTTGATTATTAAGTAATGATACCACTTGTTCATAGCCATTACCAAAGCTAATAACTCCTTGTCATAAATAGACAAGGACTGATGCTACCTTGATAGACCCATGCTCAAGTATGCAATTAGTTGTCTATCTTGCATAAGTACTGCCCCAATTCCTACATCACAGGCATCAGTTTTCACTACAAATGTAGATGAAAAATCTGGCAATGCTAGAACTGGAGCTGTGATCAAGATTTTTTTCAATTGTTCAAATGAACTTATAGCTTCCTCGGACCATCTGAATCCATCCTTCTTCAGTAGATCAGTCAAAGGTTTGCTGAGGATACCATATCCCTTGATGAACTTTCTATAGTATCCTGCCAGTCCTAAGAATCCTCTCAAATGTGAAACAAATTTTGGTTCTTGCCAAGACTGCACAACTTCAATTTTCATGGGGTCAGTTGATACACCATTAGGTGAGATGTAGTTCCCCAGGAATTCCACCCCTCTTGATGCTAACACACACTTACTCCTTTTGGCTAACAACTGATGTTGAACCAACAAATCAAAAGCAATCTTTAAATGCTTTAAATGGTCAGCTAAGTTCTTGATGTAGATCAGAATGTCATAAAAACAAACAAGGATAAATTTTCTAAGGTGCTTCTGGAATATATGGTTCATCAGTCCCTGAAAACTAGAGGGGGCATTACTTAGTCCAAAAGACATTACTAAATGTTGATACCTAGTTGCGGCGTGCAACCCGATCCAATAATATATATATATATATATATATATATATATATATATATATATATATATATATATATATATATATATATATATACATTCAAAATAACATATTTGCATCATTATTTAGTATACAAACCTATACAAGTATTTTCTATAATTTTTCATAATTTTTAAAGCTTTAAATTAATTTTTCTTGTATTGAAATTATATAGAAATATCTAGTAATTATCCTTTTAAATTATTTTGTGATGACTTAGTTACCTAAAATAACTATTTTGCACCTATAATATATGTTTCAAACATTTTATTTCATTCCATATAATTACAGTAGCATTTTTAAGCTATCTATCTAATTTTGCAATAATGGCCTATATTCATACAAAAAGGCTCTTTATTTTATATTATTTATGTAAAAATAATAAATTGATATTTTCAGTGTATAAATAATATTTTAATTTATTTATTAAACATTTTTATAAATTATTTTTGATAGCATTTTTATAAATTATTTTTGATAAATTTTGGGGTATTTAAATTATAGCCAAATATTTACCTATTTTCGGACCCAAATTAACCCAAACCTTAGCCCAACTTACCCAAGCCCAAATAATTTTGGGGTATTTAAAATACCTGGTTGGTACCCGCTCCAAATAACCCGTCCCATTGCCCTTACTATCCTGGTCGTTGATCTCGAGTGATCAACGACCCATAATAATCCAAACCCTTTTAATTACCTAAAACTAACCAAAACCCTAACCCATTTTCCCCATGTCTAGACGCATTCACACCCTATCTCATCTCTCTTCTTCTCTATTAAACCCTAGATGTCGTAACCCTAACCTTCTCCGATTCCGACTCAAACATGGAATCAATCCATGATCTACTTACCTATTTTGTGATACTCTATCATTATACGCATGCTTATGGTGTTACTTAGTTCTTGCCCTATTTTTGACAAGAAGTACTTCTCAAGAACGGACCGATTTACTTTGATTATGTGAAGATCTGGACGACCTTTCGTCTATATACATGTTATATTGAAAGATTCTTACATTATTGGTTCGATTCAAGTCGTCAGTTCTAACTAAGGTTTGAGACTTTCCCTTTTTTCTTTACTAATTTTCGATTGATATTCTTCCCTTTCTTGTGTTTAACTGATATTTTTCTTAATTTTTATTTATTCTACTGTACCTCCTTATTTTATGTGTTATTTGCCCTAAAACTGACTCTAATTGATTCTCGCATGCTATATTTTCCTTATTCTCTGTTTAATGTACTGTACTTCCTTATTCTATGTGCTATTTTCCCTAAGGATGATTCTAATTGATACCGGCATGCCATATTTTCCTTATTCTGTGTTTAATTTACCGTCTTTCCCTATTTTATGTGTTAAATCTACTACTATATAAACCCCTCCCCTAAAACCCCTTGAACAGACCTTTTGAATCTCCTAATACCTGCTATGGTTCTCACTACTCTCCTCTCTCACTCTCTCACTAACTATTACACTCGAACACTCTCTAAAATCATTGAATTCGGGGCCGGCTAAAAGCCAAAGCCATTAAACAACCTCCTCCGGTGCAAGCACTGCTCAGAGCCTATTCTCGAGGCTCTTGTGAAATCTATGAATCATCTGGGACTTGGGGTTTTTGCTATTATGCTCTTTACTCTTTTGATTCTGCTACTGGTTAGGGTTTTATACCTTTTCAATGTTCAATTTCTTTCTTTCTATCTGCATATGCATTTGAATTACATGAGAATGATAATGTTCCATGCTCTGATGTCATTCTGTGATAAGTAAATGCATGGGATAGTTTACTGTTATGTTATGCTAATACATATTCTTCACTATGATTTGCATTTTGTGATTTCTTGTCTTCTGAAATGGGTTCTATACCATTTGGCATCTTAGCATGTTTAGTTTTGAACTTCAATGAAAGTCTATTTTGATATGAGCCTGACTACTGTGATTGTATGTTGTTAGTAACAAAATTTCTTCATACTTTTTTTTGGGTGCTACCATAACTCTATGGGAACCATCCCCACTTGAATGAATCCTTTAGTTCTAAGTCCTGTGTATACTGGATTACCCTTTGTGTATTAGTCCCAACTCTATGGAATGCTGCTTTAAAGTCTGCTTTAAACATGTTTCATGCTGTCCTGATTTTTAAGAGATAAATACTTTATTTTCTATTAACTATGACTTTTCTCCTATGTTAATATGTTTTCCAACATGCCTTGGTTCATTTGCTACCCTATCCTTTCTATGATTATCACAATGTGTGTCCCTCCATCATGTCTAAATACTGATTAATATGATATTAGGTTAGACTTAACTTAATTTGGATCTTTAGGTTTCAACTAGTTCAAATTCATGCATCTATACATGATAACCTATGTATGTCTGCAAACTTATTTTCTTCTCCTAAGTCCTACGAGGTTGTCTATGTGGTACTTTGCTATGTAAACCTTGATGAACCTACTGGCCTGCTTGACCAGTTGTACTGTATGTTTAATTTGGTATATTACTTGATTTCTGCCCACTCTCCTTACTTACTACTCTGATATTCTGAATTCCCATTCTTAGCCGGCTGAAAGCCAAGGCTATCTAGGTTCTATTGTTGGTCTCCCTAGTGTGAGCACTGCTCGAGGTCCAATTGAGGCCCTTGTGAACTCTGACACACTAGGGCTTGGTCATAGTCATTCTCTCAACCTCCAAAATTGTCCCTAATACTCTACTTCCCTGTCATGTACTGTATATATATATTGGTTGTTCCAAGTAGTGAAACACTTGGTGTTGTGGCTCATTGAATTGGTATGGGCTCTTCTATGGACCCATGATTGTGTATTGAACATGGCTCTTTGTTGAAGGCCCAGTAAGGCTGGGTATTTAGTTATTTTATTTGGGCCTACTGTGGGTCTATTTACTGTTATGTAATATTGTTACTTTACTCATTATTGGGCATGTAATAATTTTTTGTATAAGCAATTGGGGTTATTAGTAAAAGGGAATGGGGTAGATTTTAATATTAATATGCGATGAGTAGATAACATGCCTATAGGACTGAATGATATGTTTGCTATATATGTCGTTCACTCTCCATACATACTATAGAAATTATGCCATTAGGAGAAGCACAGACTTGCACTACTTGTCTACTAGCAAAGCATGAACTCAAATGCTTCAATTATCCTTGTTGCTATATGTTGTTAGAAAACATGTCCAAAGGAAATAAATACTGTTCAACTTTCCTTTAATTTGCATTGCTGCAGCATATCCACTAGAGATCATGCCTATAGGACTCTAATCATTAAATTTGTTATTGCATCACATTGTTCACCTAGAAAACCAGCCTATAAGGTTAAAGTATAACAATAAAATCAGGTTCCCAAGTGCTAATCGTTAGAATCCTGTCTATAGGATACCACTGTTCGCCTTAATAACTGTTAATGACTCCCCCTCTCAACATTGTTCGTCGCTCACTTAGGCCATTATCAAGGGCATGGGTAATTCTGGGTTTCTCTCGATAGATTTCACTGTCTTTGTTACATAATCACCTAGGCGCAACATCTACATGACTAATAAATGGGAATCTTCCATTTCAATAATCAGTGTGCAACACCCTTTATAATCCTGTCTATGAACAACGCTGGTTCCTGAAACTGCTTGCATGCCTTGCTGCCTTATCACATAGAAATCATGTCTATAGGGATTTAAGTTTCATAATTCTGAACTACCTAACATGAAAAACCTGTTTCGCGTGCATTTGATGTTTAAGTGTGAAGGCTAATTTGAGTCCTTAACGGCCTATATGTGAGGTCTAATATGCTTTTTGACATTTATGAGCAGCTTAAGTGAGGTCTAGAACCACCCAAAATAGAGGTCCAATACCTCCTGGGCCATAGGTATAGGACGGGTAGTGCACGCATGAGGTACGACTTATAATTTAATTAGTGCGCTTTAGGTAACAACTTTAACATAGTAATCGGGTAGCAGGAGATGATAGTCTGTGCTCGCTGAATAATATGAGTAACACCCCATCTTGAGGGAGTTACTAAGTATTATTTATATTGCACGGTATAATCTTTAGGCTAAAAATATTAGGACCCACCCTCCTCTTTATATGTTGTTATTAGATCTAAATAGTTGTATCCCTATATTTGCACTAAGATTTGTATTAATCATGTTGTAATAAAGTTCTTTGACTTATGAATTCCCTTTGTTTACGTGATCACCTAACTTAATCGTAATCCACATAATCTTAAGTTCGGTCGGAACCCACAGTTGTGTACCTCGAGGAGTGCCTAACACCTTCTATTTGAGGTAACTTGAGCCCTTACCCGATCTTTGGTGGCGTTGACTAGTCAAACAAAGTTATCTGCATAATAGGTGCCCTAACGCACCTTAAAAATTATTAGGTGGCGACTTTTCTCCTTTAGCACTCTATTTATCATTCTAAAAGGAGTTGTCACGTGTCGAAGCCCGCTTTTCGCGAGAAAAATGGGGCCACGACACTAAATATTCATAGTGCCTAGAATGAGTTTTAAATGCAGTCTTGGCTATATCTGTAGGAGCCATTCTTATTTGATGGTAACCTGATTTTAAATCTATCTTAGAATAGATATGTGATCCTCCCAACTCATCCAATAACTCTTCAATAATGGGGATATGGAACTTGTCTTTCACAATCAGCTTGTTCAAAGCTCTGTAGTCCACACACGATCTCCAGGATCCATCTTTTGTAGGAGTCAGCAGATCTGCCAGCTCAAAGGGTTTATCATTAGGGGAGTAAAGCTCACTTCCATCATAGGTTGGATCCTAATCTCGCTCAGGTCTTTTCCCTCCTTTCATGACTTCATTCAACACCTCTCTTAGCTTATTCAAGGCCTCATATTGTGTTCTGCAGCTCTGCTCATGGCTTGCCTCCAACTGCTCTTGTCTAGCTTCATAGCCCGACATGTCAAGAGATATCTTCTGCAATATACTTATCACCTCATTCATTTCTGATGCCACAACGTCCACAGAGCCAAGGACTGCTCTAATACCATTGTTGTAACGAGCAAATAATCGAAGAAGAATAAAGAAAAAGCTCCGGCTACAAGATAGAAAAGCTAGGGCAAAAATTGAAATAGGGTTTTGATTGATACCCATTCAGCTGCATACAAGACTGTATATAAGCCTCCAATACTTACTACAAGACAAGGATATATAACTAACTCTGATAGGACCTAAAGTGACCCAATAATGAGAACATATAACGGGCTAATGTGTAATTATAAAAACCTATAATATAAACTAACGAGAGATTCAATTGTACAACTTTAAACTTAACTCTCAACCTAACTTAACCACCTATAACTGCTACGTACAACCTCGCAAGCCTCCAGTACCATAGACATATTTCTTCATTTCATATCGCATCAAAATATTAATTTTAAAACATGAAATTCTACATATGCTTCTTTTCAAACAAATGCATGAAACTAATTGTTTCTTCTTAAGCACTATATTGTTTGGTAACTTTGTGATTCTGAGAAAACGCAGGACAAACTTTGTTTGGGCAAGCCGTTATTATAATCTCCAGTTCTTGTGTTCAAGACTTACGTATACACATCAAATGCATACCCTAATTTCAGGACTCCCTATTTTAGGTCGAATTAGGTTAACTTATTTTCTTTTCCACCAAGAAATAAATCATAAGTCTTTATTTTATTTGGACATAATAAGGACCGTAGAATTAATAAATGAGTAATCCTTTTATGGAAATAATTATTTTTTTCCATGAATTATACCACTAATTATTTGTAATTGAACTACTTATTTAGTGTTTGTGGCGATATAGTCACCACAAAAAGAGACAATTTGTGGCGACCAACACTGTCGTCCCAAAAAGCATTTAGTAACGGTTGTACTTGCAGCAACCCTAAGGTCGCCGCTAAAGGTCTTTAGTGGAGACATTCAGGTCTTTTGTAGCGACTTTCGGCACCACAAAAAGTTCAATTTCTTGTAGTGAACGTAGCCATATAGGGTTTGAGAATCTTGTTTAGGGAGAGAACTTTATGGGACAAGTGTAGTGTGTCACTTGTGTTTGCCTCTTCGTGAGGTTGTTCTCTCGATATTTTGTACTCTTTTTTATATTGTGGATTACTCATCTCCGCCGTGGACGTAGGTCAATTGGTCGAACTACATTAAGCATTTGTATCTCTTTTGGTATATTTCTCTTTTATTTTCTGATTTATCGTCGTTCAAGGTTTGCTTTACTAGCTTTCGCATGACACCTGATTTTTTCGGTCCAAGCAAGTGTCGTTCAAGTGTTGCTTTACTAGATCCCGCATGACACCTGACTTTTTCTGTCCTAACAAGTAGTATTAGAGCGAGGTTCAAGATAGGCTCATCTTGGCTGGTTTAGTTCTAGCCGCAACCTATTTGACGGTAATCATGATTTTTGTTTGAGAATTTTGACCGGAGTGCTAGCACATTGAGACAAACTTTGCGGTGGAGATTTGCACGTGCGACCTATTGAAGAGTATGTGAAGAAGGTGAATCAAGTTTATTTTGTCAGAAAATTCAGGCCAAGGGGGAGAATTGTTAGGTGTTGTCCTAATTTTCTTACCATATTTGAGTTTCCTATCTATTGAAGGAAAGGGCAACATATTTTCATAATTGGGTTTTCCTTCTAGTAGAAGGAAATTTTAATCTCCCATATTGGCTAGTCCTTTTTCTTGTAGGAAAAAGTTTGGACTTCTATAAATTGAGGATTCTTCCTTCTCATTCAGTAGCATCCACAATGTATCCATGTGGGGTTTGAGAGTCATGTTTAGGGGGAGAACTTTACGGGACAAGTGTTAGTGTGTCACTTGTATTTGCCTCTTCGTGAGGTTGTTCTCTCAATAGTTTGTACTCTCTTTTTATATAGTGGATTGCTCATCTCCGTCCGTGGACGTAGGTCAATTGACCGAACCACATTAAATATTTGTGTCTTTTTTGGTATATTTCTCTTTTGTTGTCTGATTTATCGTTGTTCAAGTGTTGCTTTAGTAGTTCCCGCATGATACCTGACGTTTTCGGTCCTAATAGTAACAACAACAATAACAACATACCTAGTATAATCCTACAAGTGAGATCAAGGGAGAGTAGTATGTACGCAAACCTTACCTCTATTTTGTGAATGTAGAGTTGCTATTTCCGATGGACCCTCACCTCAAGGAATATACCAAATTGAATCAGAATCAGTGAAAACATTTGCTTTCTGCTGTCTAAATGATCACATGGCACATATTTTGGTGACTCTGCTTACCCAATATGGATTTACTACTGTGGTATTTTGGGTGGTTAGAAGTAGTGTTTTAAAAGGCGTTTTTGGGGCGAGCCCCGGGGTGATGGTGTGGGGCGAAAGTCTCAAGAGGCGTAAGCCCAACAATTCGGGGAGTACGCCAGGGCGTTTGAGGCGCTTTTTTTAAGTAAGGAGTAAGCCCTAGAGACTTTTTCAAATTAAAATAAAATTTGTTGATTAAGTCCTTCATATAATACCCAAATTCTCAAAAGTCAGTTTGGTAATTACTCAAAAAGTTTAAAAAGGAACTCAAAAGTATTAAATTTAAAAGTCAAGACCCTTTTTATTGATTGAAGCCCTAATTCATGATCTTTTCCAATTCTGTATCTTGTCCGCTAATCTGCTAATATCTCTCAAAAGCAACGAATATTTTTTTTTACAAATACAAAGAGAACTCTATTCTCCTTCATAGCAGCAAGTTCAAAGTTCAAATTGCAGGTTAATCATCCTTTTTGTTCCTCCATGTAGAAAACTTTATTCTTTTAGAATCAAGTTACTTGTGCTTGTAAGTAGCGTATAATAGATTGTTTTGACTAGTTTTTTTAAGGGGATGCACACACACACACACACACACACACACACACACACACACACACACACACACACACACACACACACACACACACACACACATATATATATATATATATATATATATATATATATATATATATATATATATATATATATATATATATATATTTTACCTATTTATAAATATTTACTATCATTATATTATTTTATAAAATATTAAAAATTAAATACTTATGGGGTTTACGCCCCGTGTCTTGGGGCTTACGTCTCGCTGAGGCATATGTAAAACGTCTCGCCTTATACCTACGCCTTTTAAAACAGTGATCCGAAATTTGCTTAGACCATAGTGGGTTGGATTAATTAATTGGTTGAACAATGCGTCATAATGTAATTTGCCTAACTCCACTTTTGGAAGTGGTTAATTTAATTCTATAATACTAGTAAGGCTTCGTTTTACTCATACTTTCAAAAATAATTTATATTTAACTTATATTATACTTTGCTAGCAAAAATACCACTAACATAAGCAAAATAGTTTAAAATATCCCATACAGCAGAGGTCCATTGTGGCAAAGACCCTACTAAAATCGTATGTGGCCTGACATTTTGGATGAAATGGATGACACGTGCCACCTCAACACCAGATCCGTTATATAAAAATTCATAAAATCTTAATTTTTCTCTATTTTTCTATTGCTTTTTGTTATTCAAAGTTTTTCCTTTTCATTACTAGAGTAATATTTCTACACATTAATCCCTGATGAACTTAAAAATCCCTCAATAACCACAAACTTTAATCAACACTAGAATCCACCTTTAATCCCTAATGAAACAACCCACATTTTCTTCACCTCTCTTCTAAAACCAAGAAACCATCAAAGAAGACAACAAAAACATAAAATCTTAATGTAATACTGCAAAAAATTTCATAAACTTAGAGAAGACAACATTGAGATTTGTTTTTTAACTCCATTATGATGTTCGCATTCTCAAAAATCCACACATCTCTACTAGTTTAATTTTTTCACTTAAAACATTTTATACAGCAAGGCAACTATATACCAAACAGGGGATAACACTAATTAAATCTGCAATTTTCAAACTGATGAACACAGTTTAGTTACTCTTCAAAAATCTAAGCCTGTAGAATTCAACTTTTAAGCTAGTCAATGGTCATAAAATAAAAGGTCCTTATTTACAAAGATACCAACCAGCAACCACGTACAACAATTCTTTAAAATTATAAGAGACAGGTAAAACGTTAATTATAAAAAAAGTAACTACAACTAGATAAATTAAGCTACTTCAACCAAACAATCAAAGGATTTTCACCAAACCTGACTAGAAGTGGTAAGAATTAAAAAGAAACAAGCCTACCAAAAATTATCCTACAACTCTCATATGTGGAATAATAACCAGAAAAGAATTGAGTTTCACAAAACTTTAACATATACAGAAAGATAATGGAAACTAAAAAAACAAAGGTGGGGAACATGAAATTTTGAATATCATTAAGTACGGACTTCTTAATCCCACGGAATCTTCAAGGAAACTAAACTTTCCACATGCAAATATGATAAATAGAAAGTATTTGGTATAACTTTTTCTAGCTTAAATTTGGTGACTTCTTTTTTCCGCACATCGTACTCTATAAAATGACCATTTTCTACACTATTTCTCCATAGTATATTTCCATTCTCCATAACACATGAAGTCACTCAAGTCCCAAGGAAGTACTGAACCTAAAGTAGGAATATTCATGATATAATTCCATGTCAATAAGCCAGTTTTCCCATCTTTCTCTAGTGCCCAAATCGAAATATTCCCCTTAATAATCCATGAAATACAAAGACGATTGGCAAAAGTTCGCAATCTCAAACAACTCCCATGGTTTCTTGGCACTGGAGTTACAATAATTTTTTCATCCGCTAAATATAAAGATATTACGAAGTATTTATTAGATTGATCTCCAACTGAAGTGGCAATAAGGTTAACGGTACCGTTAAATGAATGTGGATGTTGATAGATGGAACGGAATCCAAAGGGAACATTAATATCGTCAATCTTTCTCCAAGATTGATTAATATTCACACTATGCTTTTCATCAGTCATCCTTACATGTACTGCCTTGTAATCCTCAGCCATAGAATCATAGGCAAAACCAAATAATGAGTATGTCGAAATGCGTAGCAACGACATATAAAACATGGGGATCCATTTGTATTTTCGAATTGCAGGATTTCATAAGATCATTCTGAAATTAATATTATTCATAAAGACCAAGCCATTGCATGAACACGCATTTAAAACAGGAGAAACTTTATTGAGGAATTCTGGGATGGGCGGGTCGAGCAACGTTACTTCAGAATCAACACTATGTGACGCTTTTGTTGATCGGATTCTAGCCGGAGTTAAGTATAGTTTATCAAAAGTAACAAAGAGCAATATTTGACGATTAATATCGGCTGAAGATTTATGTAGATGCAACTTGATAAACTCGGGTTCATTGATGGAACAGTACCATGATTTGCAGGTACTTTTGAACTGAAAAAGAGATCTCACAGGCAATTCTAAGAGGATGGAGATAATGATATCTTGATGCAAGCTGGGGATTCTTGTACGGCTACCCATTGAGTTTGGTAATATGTTACTTAAGGTTTAGGATTTTTTTTGCACGCCTAAGAAGCCCCGAGTGTAGAAAATATGGGCTAAACAATCTGAATATTTAAATCTACTTGGAATTTAATAAAAGGAATCTTTACACTTGGCTGGTATGTATTGATTATACACTACGGATATACACATATTATACATACACTGATTATTTTTAGTTGGGATCTTTACGCAAATAGCCGGCCAGATTCACTGTTTACTTTTCATAATCGGTAACTTAGATTATACACATGGACGAATGTAGCACTCCGGTACCGGGTTCAATTGAACCCATAACTTTTGACGCATAGTATAAATTAATGTGTAAAAATCTATTAAAATTAAAATAAATAGTAGATTGAACCATAAGTTTTAAAATATAACGGGTTCAATGCTAAAATCTTAAACGTTGAACCCATAGAATTTAAATCCTAGACCTGTCTCAGATTATACACATATTATACATGATTCTACACATATTATATATCTACCGGCTATTTTTAGTTTGACGGTTTAGGTGAATGGTAATTTGGGTTAATTCTTTTTTTTTTTTTTAGTTTAAGCAGCGAACGGCTATTTAGTGTGGGCCCAATAAAAATAAGGATAATCCTATGTTAGTGAGTTCAATTGTTATCGTATCACAAGTATTCTTTCGCGCAATGAATAAAACCAAGGCGAAATACAAAATGCTCTCTTTGAGATTCGAATCCAAGACCCCCACTTATTAAGCGGGTGGTCTACCCAACGATGACATAGAAGGGAACTTAAGGCTGCGGATGCCGTGCAACTATACCTCAAGTATCCACAGGTAGCAGGATCCGGGCAATCTCACTCAACGCTATTGGGACCCACTCCAGTATCTGCACAAGAAGTGCAGAGTATAGTATAAGTATAACCGACTTCATGTACTCTGTAAGTGCCGAGCCTAGCATCAACGAAATAGTGACGAGGCAAAGGCGGGCCACTTACAATAACATGTACGCAATAACAATAATAACAGGAAATGGGAGTAAAGCAGTTAGCTCATGTAAAAGAACTTGAAATTCATCTACCAGCCAACCCAGAATAACAAGTCTCATATCACAATACCGAGGCAATTCCAACAATCACAAACAAATACCACATATATAATCTGTTGCGACGCACAACCCGATCCTGCCATATCATCATCGTCAATATCATACTCCGTCCTTATTCCACCTTTTCAATTCATTACCCTTCAATTTCCGAGCATGCAATCCGCTTCCCAAACAATTTCAATCAACATAAACAATCCAACAACTAAATTTACAAGGATTTCTACATTAAGAGGGTAAATATATAAGTCAATAAAGAACCACATAATAATCAAAGAATCTCTAACAATCAAAATCTCAACTTTACCAATTCATTGGTATCCATCAACTAAACAACTCATGCAAGTGAAACTACATTATATAATGCAACAAATATTACAAAACAATAAGACAATTAAAGCATATGACAATCTAGCTATACATGTAAAGCAAGTAGCAAATAAGCATGGAGTCATGGAAGGGGCATACAATTTAATACAAGAATAATTAAATGACAAGTAACAATTATGGCATAAAAGTCAAATAAGGCATACAACAATTAAGGCATGAAACAAGATATATCATGAAATATACAAAAACATGCAAACAAATATCACGACGGTGTATATACACTCGTCATATCGCATATTATCACGACCCAATTTTCCCCTCTGTGTGATGTCGTGACGGCACCTAGTCTATACAACTAGGTAAGCCTAACATTTTGCGGAAGATTGAAATAAAAATAAAAATTTAACCAATTATTCAAAAACACACAACAAATCCCAAAACCCGGAACATCGTGAATCACAAACTACAGAAGAAAACATCTAGTGTCTCTATACATCAAAATCTAACAAGGAAAAATACAGAAGATAATGGACATGAGAAAGAGTAGAAGGGGACTCCGAGGTCTGCGTACGCGGCAGATATATCTTGAAGTCTCCAAAGCTGTCCTGGCTCACTTATAGTACGGTGTACCTGGATCTGCATACGAAAAATATGTGCAAGCATGAGTACACCACAGTCGGTACCCAGTAAGTGCCAAGCCTAACCTAGGTCGAGTAGTGACGAGGTCAGGTCAAGGCCCTACTGGTAAATATATAATAAAATAATATAGAGTGTAATACTGTAATAAAATAAATACTGAAATTTAACAATAATGAAATCATAGAAGGTAACAACTTAGTACACAGAAACACAATAGGGGATCTCCCGAGATACCGTCTCATAGTCCCAAATATAAATGTGCTGGGGGATCTCCCGGAATACCGTTCCGTAGTCTCAAAGTAAATGTGCAGGGGGATCCGGGAGATACCGTTCCGTAGTCCCAAAGTAAATATGCAGGGGGATCTCTCGGAATACCGTTCAGTAGTCCCAAAGTAAATATGCAAGATGAGGGGATCTCCCGGAATACCGATCTGTAGTCCCAAAGTAAATATGCAGTACAAGGGGATGTCCCGGAAGACCGTTCCGTAGTCCCAAAGTAAATATGCGCGGATGATAGAAATATAACTACATCACGAAGTTCTTACAATTTAGACTAAGTACCAGTCACGGAAGAAGCAGGAAATTTACTAAGCATGCTGCACATAATTCACACAAACAATTAAGACACGTAGACATGTTATATTAGACTAAACATGATAGCTACACATAATAGAATAACTCAATCAAGAATGAGAATAGATTAGTACTCATTAAAATGGTATAACTCAAAATAACAGGAAAACATGTTGCTGCTCGGTAAGAAAATCAGGTTTTACCACAACTAACCCGTGTACGGACTCGTCACCTCTAGTACACGACGCTCACATAACACAATGGTTCCAAATCTTAAGGGGATTTCCCCCCCACAAAGTTAGGCAAGCCACTTACCTCGAACCAAGCTTAATCAATCGGTCACAATGCCTTTTCCACGAATATCCGGCTCCGAATGGCCCAAATCTAGCCAAAAGCAGTTACACATCATAAATACAACAATAATAGACTCATCTAATTAATGAAATCAACACTTTAAACAAAAATCTCGAAATTAACTCAAATTTTTCCAGTGGGGCCCACATCTCGAAATCGGGTAAAAGTTATAAAATAGGAACGCCCATTCCACCACGAGTCTAACCATATCAAAATTACTAAATTCCGATACCAAATGGTCCTCCAAATCCACAAATCAAACTTCCAAATCCCTAGCTTCCAACTTCCAATTTCCACCTTAAATACACACTAACTAGGTGGGAAAATACATGGAAAGGCAAGATTATTGATAAACAATAAGTACAAGGGACTTACCTCAAGAAATGCCTCGAAAATGCTCTCAAATATTGCCCTAAACCGAGTTTGCAAAGTCAAAAATGACAAAAATCACGAAGCCCTTCGGTTTTAACCACTGCCCAGGTATTTCCGCACCTGCGGAACCTGGGCTCGCACTTGCGGGTGCGCTTGTGCGGAAATTGTGCGCATCTGCGCAATTCACTTGCCCCCATCTACCTTCGCACCTGCGATGAAAGGGTCGCATTTGCGCATGCGCGCCTGCGGAATTCCCTTCCGCTTCTGCGGACCTTGCGCACCTGCGAAGGCCTCTAACGCATCTGCGGGAATCGCATGCGGAAAACACCTCGCACCTGCGACCCCTTGCACTCCTCCATTTTTCCGCTTTTGTGCCAATTTTCTCGCACCTGCGGGCTCATACCTGCGGGTAGACTTGCGCAAGTGCGATTACAGCAGAACCAACAAAAATACCAGATTTTCCCAAGTCCAATTTCATTCCATTATGCATCTGAAACACACCCGAGGCCCCAGGAACCTCAACCAAATCTACCAACTAATCCTATAATACCATACGAACTTAGTCGAGCCTTCAAACCATATCGAACAACACCAAAAATCATGAATTAAGCACGGATTCAAGCCTAAGAACTTAGAATTTTCCAAATTCTACAAACGACGCCAAACCACGTCAAATCTAGTCTGAATTACCTTAAATTTTACACACAGGTCACAAATGACACTACGAACCTACAACCACTTTCGGAAATCGATTCCGAGCTCGATATTAAAATTTCCACTATCGGCCGAAATCGCTGAAAAATCTAACTTTCGCCAATTCAAGCCTAAATCTACTACAGACCTCCAAAACATATTTCGGACGCGCTCCTAAGCTCAAAATCACTCAACGGAGCTAACAGAGTCGACATAATTTCATTCCGGATCCGTCTTCACACAGTTTCGACTACGGTCCAAATTCTAAGACTGAAGCTCTCATTTAGGGACTAAGTGTCCCAAAACACTCTGAAACTTAAAACCAATCATCCCGACAAGTCACAATAGCAGAAATAATATGGGAAAAACAATTTATAGGGGTTCGGGGCTCTAACTCTCAAAACGACCGGCCGGGTCGTTACACATATACGTCATTTTCTCACATAATCCACATAACACATAGTTCAAGGATCCCTAATTCCCTCAAGTTAAGGTTAGACCGAACACTTACCTCATTCCGCGAATCAAATCAATCAAGCAACCATGGGGGTTTCACTAGTGGATTTGAACTCTAGGAGTTTTTTTTTTCAAAGAGAGAACTGAATAGCGGCTAGTGGGCTCCATTTATACGTTTTTTTTTTCAAACTCACGAAAACCCAAAAAATGGTGTTCTTCAATTTTTTCCACCAACCCAATTCAAATGACTAAGAACAGACAATATAAGCTTAATGAAATATTATCCACTTAATTCCAACAACAAATAAATAACGAGTCTTTAATTTTCTAAAACACATATCTCTTTTTTATTTTTGTTCCAATTTTAGTGTTGTGTTCATAATTTATTGAAAGAAGGAGAAGGAGAAGGAGAAGGAGAAGGAGAAGGAGAAGGAGAAGGAGAAGTAAGAAGATGGAGACATAAAAGTCCCACAATGTTCATTCATGTACAAAGGTTAACAAAACAAATGTAACGATCCGGAATTTCCTCCATCGGAACAGTGATGACGCCTAACATTTCACTTGCTAGGAAAGCCAACGTTAGCTATTTTTATTTACTAATTTTAATAATTCAAATCAAATGATAATAATAACATCCGAATAATATGAAATAAAGTAATAAATTATTGAATGACGTGATCTAAATACAATCCTAGAAATTGGAGTCACTAATACATGAGCGTCTAGAGTACTACAGATAATAGTCTGAATAAAACCTAGCTCAAAGATCTCTAATTCTCTCAAGTTAGGTTAGACCCAATACTTACCTCACTCTACGAATCAAAGCAATCAAGCAACCACGGCTTTGCCTTTTGAACAAGCCTCCAAACCAATCAAACCTAGAAAATTATTATTCAAATGATTCAAAATAAACTTTAGAAACTACCAATTAATGAAAGAGGTTCAATTTTGATCATTTTTTTAAAAAGTCAACAAAAGTCAACCCCGAGCTCGCTTGGTCAAAATCAGAGATTCGGACTAAAACCCGATTACCCATTCACCAAAACCCGATGGCGCCTTAAATTTTACTTGCTAAGCAAGCCAACACTAGCTATATTTATTAACAAGTTTTAACAATTCAAATAAAATGATAATAATAACATCTGAATAGTCTGAAATAAAGTGATATACTACTGAAAGGAGTGATCCCAATACAATCCCAGAAACTGGAGTCACGAATACATGAGCGTCTAGAGTACTACAGATAATAGTCTAAATAAAACACAATTGTTTGAATAAAAATAAATAGCAACAATGACATAGAAGGGGACTTTAGGGCTGCGACGCCGTGCAGCTATACCTCAAGTCTCCACAGGTAGCATGATCCGGGCAATCTCACTCAGCATTGTTGGGACCCACTGCAGTATTTGCACAAGAAGTGCAGAGTGTAGTATGAGTACAATCTATCCCATGTCTGTAAGTACCTAACCTAACCTTGTTGATGTAGTGACAAGGCTAAGGCGGGCCACTTACAATAACATGTAAGCAATAATAATAATAACAGAATACCGAGGCAAATCCATCAATCACAAACAAATACCACATATACAATCTGTTGCGACACGCAATCCGATCTGATCATATCATCATCTGTCAATATCATAATCTGTCCTTATTCTACCTTTTCAATTCATTACCTTTCAAATTTCCGTTGCGGTGTGCAACCCGCTCCCCAAACAATTTCAATCAACATAAACAATCCAACAACCAAATTTACAAGGATTTCTATATCAAGGGGGTAAATGTACAAGGCAATAAAGAACCACATAATAATCAAAGAATCTCTAACAACTCGAAATCTCGACTTTACCAATTCATCGGTATCCATCAACTAAACTACGTATGCAAGTGAAACTACATTATAGAGTGCAATAATTATTACAAAACAATAAGACAAATAAAGCATATGACAATCAATGTATGCAACTAAAGAAAATAAAGGCAAGTAGCAAATACGTATGGAGTCATGGAAGGACGGACAACTTAATACAAGAATAATTAAATGACAAGTAACAATTATGGAATAGAAGTCAAATAAGGCATGCAACAATTAAGGCATGAAGCAATATATATCATGAAATATACGACAATATGGAAACAAATATCATGATGGCATATACACACTTGTCACTTGCATATACATCATTTTCCACATATCTACATAAAACATAGTTCAAGGATTCCTAATTCTCTCAAGTCAAGGTTAGACCCAACACTTAGCTCACTCCGCGAATGAAAGCAATCAAGCAACCACTGCCTTGCCTTTCGAATAAGCCTCCAAACCAACCAAATCTAGCAAATTATAGATCAAATGATTCAAAATAAGCTTTAGAAACTACCCATTAATGAAAGAGGTTCAATTTTGATCATTATGAAAACACCAACAAAAGTCAACCCTAGTCTTGCTTGGTCAAAGCCCGAGGAACAAAACACGATTAACAATTCACCCCCGATCCCGATTATGTGATTTGTTTCGAAATTCGACCTCAATTTATGGTCTAAATTTTAATTTTACAGAAATTCCCAATTCTACGCAAATCCCTAATTTCTGCCATGGAATTCTTAAGTTTGATGTTGAAATCTCATGAAAGGTAATGGGTAATTGAAAGAAAAGGGATTAGAGCCACTTACTAATGAATCTGGGAAGAAAAGTCTCTTGGGAAATCGCCTCTAAAGTGTTTAGGGTTGAGAAATAGTATAAAATGAGCTAAGTCCCAAAATTTCCCTCTCTTACACAACTACAGATGTCGCAATTGTGATGACTTCTTCGCAATTGCGAGCATCACAAATGTGAGACAAGGGTCGCAAATGTGAACCTTGTCTCAGAAGAACATAAGGCGCAAATGTGACATTTAGATCGCAAATGCGAAACTCCATCATCGCAAATGCGACCAAAAACTTCGCAAATGCGAAGCAGACTCGAGTGGCCTATGATTGCAAATGCGACCACTTCATTTGCAAAAACGAACGGCCACAGTTCGCAAAAGCAAACAAAATCCTAGCCCATGCTCGCAAATACGAACAATTCTTTGCAAAAGTGAGGCTCGCAAATGCGAGATCTGCATCAGACACCAGAAGTGTTCAATGCACCAACAGTTCAAGTCGTTCAAAACTCTTCTGAAACGCATCTGAAACTCATCCGATCCCCTCGGGCTCCAAACCAAACATGCAAACAACTGTAATAATATCATATGAACTCGCTCGCGCAATTAAATCACCAAAATAATATCTAATTCTACGAATCAAACACTAAAATGAATGCAATTTCAAACTAAACTCAAGAACAACTAGAATCACATTTAAGCGTCTGAATCTTGTCAAATCAATTCCGAATTGCACTAAATTTTGCTGACAAGTTTCAAATAGCAATACGGACCTATTCTAAGTTTCAACATACAAATCCAAACCCATTAGTTGTCATGACCGAAAACCCACTGTAGGTCTTGATGGCGCCCAACATTGTCGTTAGGCAAGCCAACGGTGAACTATCACGTTAATTATTCAGTCTAATACTTTTGAAATTATAAATTTTATTAAGTAAAGAAGTTTACGCATAGAATATTATAAGTACATACATAATTAGTAAGATATAAAAATAAAAGATGGCAATATTATGCAAATCCATAAACATAAACTTGAATATCCCAGAACCAGGTGTCACAAGTGCATGAGCATTTACTCAGGAGTACGATAATAATGCAATATCTATCTGAAGTGTAAATTAGACAATAATAAGTAAATAAATATGATGGAGACTCTGTAGGATGCGACACGTAGTATGGAATGCAGCTCACCAGAAAGTCCCCTCAACAACTGCGGCACGCGCCAGGATGACCACCAAATGAGCCTGTCAGATCCTGCACATTTAGGGCAGAAGTGCAACATGAGTACATCAATAAACGCGTATCCGGTAAGTATCTAGCCTAACCCCGGAGAAGTAGTGACGAGGGATAAACATAGACACTTACTAGTGGTAATAAATCAATATGATAAATCATAAACGGATATGAAGCACAATAGTAATAAATAGGTAAAAACTTTAACTAAATAATCCTCCAACATTTCTTTTGACGATATAAATCTCTCAAATCACATATTCTTTCTCAACAGATCAGAAATATAAAGTGCAATATCAAATGAATAAGGGATACCCGATAAATGCCTGATCTCAATAAAAGGGGAATTTCATGAATATCTGGACTACTAGCAGTATTACACATGAATATGCCGAGGTTGTACGACCCTATCCAGAGTGATGTGTACACTGCAGAGGGTCGATCGACGTGAACCAGAGATGCATCTCAATATACTATCGAGGCGTTTGGCTCGGGATCTGCATCAGACACCAGAAGTATTCAATGCACCAACAGTTCTAGTCGTTAAAAACTCTTCTGAAACGCGTTCGAAACTCATCCGAGTCCCTCGGGTTCGAAACCAAACATGCAAACAAGTGTAATAACATCATATGAACTCGCTTGCATAATCAAATCACCAAAATAGTATCTAATTCTATGAATCGAACATCAAAATGAATGGAATTTCAAACTAAACTCAAGAACAACTAGAATCACATTTAAGCGTCCGAATCTTGTCAAATGAATTCTGAATTGCACTAAATTTTGTTGACAAGTTTTAAATAGCAATACAGACCTATTCTAAGTTCAACATAAAAATCTGAACCTGTTAGCTGTCATGACCGAAAACCCACGGTAGGTCTTGATGGCACCCAACATCGCCGTTAGGCAAGCCAACAGTGAACTATCACGTTAATTATTCATTCTATTACTTTTGAAATTATAAAATTTATTAAGTAAAGAATTTTACGCATGGAATATCATAGATACATACATAATTAGTAAGATATAAAAATAAAAGATGGCAATATTATGCAAATCCATAAACATCAACTTGAATATCCCAGAACCCGGTGTCACAAGCGCATAAGCATTCACTCAGGAGTACAATAATAATGCAATATCTATCTGAAATGTAAATTAGACAGGAATAAGTAAATAAATATGATGGAGACTCTGTAGCTGCGACACGTAGTATGGAATACAACACACTAGAAAGGCCCCTCAACAACTGCGGCACGCGCCAGAATGACCACCATATGACCCTGTCAGATACTGCACATTTAGGGCAGAAGTGCAGCATGAGTACGTCAATCAACGTGTACCCGGTAAGTATCTAGCCTAACCCCGGAGAAGTAGTGATGAGGGATAAACATAGACACTTAGTAGTGGTAATAAATCAATATGATATATCATAAACGGATATGAAGCACAACAGTAATAAAAAGGTAAAAACTTTAACTAACATAATCCTCCAACATTTCTTTTGACGATATAGATCTCTCAAATCATATATGCTATCTCAACAGACTAGAAATATAAAGTGCAATCTCAAACGAATAAGCCCGAAAAATGCCCGGTCTCAATAAAAAGGGAATTTCATGAATATCTTGACTACTAGCAGTATTACGCACGAATATGCCGAGATTATACGGCCCTATCCAGAGTAATGTGTACACTGTTGAGGGTCGACCGACGCGAACCAGAGATGCATCTCAATATACTACCAAAATGTTTGGCTCGATCCATAGGAAATGAAGAAACTTATCGAATTACGGGCCATGTATTTGCAACACAAGTACACGAGCATAAAGTAAACATTATCTTTACCTGTCACGACCCAAAATCTGACCTGTCGTGATGGAACCTAACCCAAACCGTTAGGTAATCCAATTAACTACAATCCAATTTAATTAGGCTTATCGTGTAAAATATATGATAGAATAACTGAACCTTCTACTTTTCCCAAAGACTGGTAGTACAACTCATGAGCTTTTAAGATTTAAAATTTGTAAAGCTGATATGGAATAAAATACATCATCTATTTCAAATATACATGAACAGATTAATGATTCTAAAGCTACCAAGAACAAGAGGTAACTATGATTGTATTGCGGAGACATCTTCAATGCCAACTCCCGCCATACACCGCAACACCAACATTCAAAATTTGCACACAAGGTGTAGAAGTGTAGTATGAGTACAACAGACCCCATGTACTTAGTAAGTATTTTGTCTAACCTCGTCAAAGTAGTAACAAGTATTTTTAGTAAAACGATACTCACTGTTATAACATGTGCAATATACTAACAATATAAATAATTATAGAACATAACAGATAAGGGTACCACGAAACGACTATGCGAGGCAGAAAAAGATTAGTAGGAGAAATCACAATAGCAAATACATAACTTTCTTGGTGTGAGAAATATATTCAAGATATCACATCAAATGGCACGGTAACACCTTCGTGCATTTATTTCATTAAATTCATAACTTTCCTGGTGTGAGGAATATATTCAACATATCACATCGAATGGCATGGTAATACATTGTTTTACCTTGTCTTATATATATATATATATATATATATATATATATATATATATATATATATATATATATATATATATGTAGATCAAATCAATTAGCACGGCAATACCCTTCATGCATTTATCTCTTTCTCACCGAGCATACATATAACAGTACCAACTAGGTGGCAGAAATGTCAATAACAATAAAATAAATAAAGTGGGAGGCACACAGGAAGCAACAAAGACTACAAGTCACATAGAAACATAGGTGCACAATAACATCTCAAGATAAAGGCTTGAATGTATACACAATGAAAAGATATCATAATATAATATACGTCTCTTGTCCTCGCATGCACGGAAATACCATTCGTGCCATGAACATATGATAGTATAAAAATAATGGCACGATATCACCCTTCGTGCTTTTACTCTCATCCTCACATGATAATGTAAATGAAATGGCACGGTATTGTCCTTCGTGCATAATAATGTATATGAATGGCACGTCATCACCCTTCGTGCTTTACACTCTCTCTCACATGATAATGTATATGAAATGGCACGACATCACCCTTCGTGCTTTACACTCCCCCTCACATTATAATGTATTTGAAATGGCATGGCATCACTGTAATGACCCGGCCGGTCGTTTCGAGTATACAACCTTGTCTCCCCAATTACTGCTCAAATTTGTGATTTACGATTGTTATTTGACTTGCCGGGGTAATTGGTTTGGGACCGGTGAGGTTTTGGAATGATTTGGAACACATAGTTCCAAGGTTTAAAACTTAAGTTGAAAAGGTTGACCTGATGTTGACTTATATATAACGACCCCGGAAAACGTTTTGCTAAGGAAATTAACGTTTCGTGGTGCCGAACTAGGCTTATGTGTTTGAGAGTTTTAGAAATTCTTCGCTCGAACTTTTTGGGTTGAACAATGCGTTAGTGAGTAAAAAAAATAAAAAAATAAATACATTTTTGCGGCCCATTATGCGACCGCAGAATCACTTTGCGGACCGCATAATAGCCGCGGAGTGAAACAGGTTAGGACAAGTTTAGAGATCAGGTTTGTGGTGCATTATGCGACCGTAGAACAGGTATGCAGGCTGCATAATGACCGCATACTGAAGAAGTGTTGCCTAGTTCCGAAGGGCCTTTTTGCGACCCATTATGTAAGCCGCAGAGTGTGTTTTGGAGCTTCATTTTTCTGGTTTTATAACCCCGATCCCATTCTTATAAAATACTATTAGGGGTCATTTTGAAGGGTTCCATATGATATTTTAGAGAGAGGTGAGAGCATCTTAGAGAGAGAAAGTGAAGACCTAGTCAATTGTCCATCAATTATTGTTCAAGGTTTGAAAATTTCACAAGAATCTTGCTAGGGCTTCATAGAATTAAGAATTTCTAACCCTAGTCTTCAATTTCGAGTTTGGGTAACGATGGGTGATTGAGAGTATGATTCTTGAGTGTAAGAGTACTATTTATACATACACGTACCGATAAGGTTTGTGAAATTATTGTTGAGTTCAAATGGGTAAAGATTGAGTTGAAAATGATAGAAATCTTCAAAGACTTTAATTGAAGGTTTGAGGGTCGAGTTGATGTCGGAAATTGATGAAATTTATTTGGTTGGACTCATCGTTGGATGGGCGTTCATAGTTTGTAATTTTTGTCTTGTTCCGGGCCCCACATGCGATTTTGAGTGCAAATTTCGGATTTTGTTGGAAAATTAATATTTTTATATGGAATTAATTCCTATAATTTAAATTGATTGAATCGAATTAATTGTGACTAGATTCGAGGCGTTCGGAGGCCGATTCGCAAGACAAAGTCTTATTGGAATAAAGAATTACTTGGATTGAGTTAAGTTACAATTCTAAATTTGGTCCTGAGGGTATGAAACCCTGGATTATGTGTTATGTGATCGGTTTTGAGGTGACGCAAATGCTAGGTGACAGGCGTGTGGGCGTGCACCGTAGGAATTGTGACTTGGTCAAATTTCATGGACCTGTGTAGTTAAATAATTTGTTGTTATCTGTACATCCTCCATGTAGTAGAGAAATTGAACTACAAATCATGTTTAGATTATGTGTTGCCACTGTAAGTACCCACAAAGGTCGTGTACATGTTGAACTATCTGCTAAATTATTGTTTTGTACTCAATCATAGTTAACTTGTTTATTTTATCCCAGTTTCTATTGTTCATTATTGATGCATCATATAATTGTTGTTTGGGCTGATTTTCATGATTTTTGACACCTTGAGAGACTAGAGAGATTTATGACTGAGTGAGGCCGAGGGCCTGATTGTGAGATATTAAACTATAGCTCGTGAGTTGTCCGTGCATCACGTGAGTTGTCCGTGTGGATCCATATATTATACTATAGCACGTGAGTTTTCTGTGCAGCACGTAAGTTGTCCATGCGGATCCATATATTATACTATAGCACGCGAGTTGTCCGTGCAGCACGTGAGTTATCCGTGCAGCACGTGAGTTGTCCATGTGAATCCAGATATTGGTACTATAGCACGTGAGTTGTTCGTGTAGCACGTGAGTTGTCCGTGCGGATCATAACGCTTGGGTTGAAAGATCCCCTCCGGAGTCTGTACACACCCCAATGAGCGTAGGTACCTACTGAGTGTGAGTGCTGAGAGAATCGAATGACTGAGTGACTGTGGTCTTGAGAGGATGCATTTGATTTCATTATTGTTGCACTTTAGCTGTCATATATTGTTGTCTTGGAAATTTCTGAGAGATATTATCTTATGTTTTAGTAGAACTTGACATGAAATTACTGTTTTGGCCTTAATTGTTGAACTTTAAAGCATGCCTACTTTATTATGTTGGAAATTACTGTAATTGGACTTAGTTGTGAAGTTCGTCACTACTTTCAGTTATTTATTTAGTATTGTTACTTGCTGAGTTGGTTGTACTCATACTACACCCTGTACCTCATGTGCAGATCCAGGTACTTCTGGACCCGGCAGTTGCTAGTTCTCGGAGTTTTATCTGTTTGAGATTATCGAGGTAGCTGCTTGGCATCCGCAGACCTTGACTCTCTTTCCTTTCAGTTTTTGTATTATTCTATATTTTTAGACAATATTTTTAGCGGTCATACTTTGTTACCTTTTATGTGCTCATATACTCAGTGACACCGGGTTTTGGGAATTTATCTTATGTCAGTAATTTGGGAGATTTTTCCATGGGAATTCAAATATTATGATTTCAAACTTAAGAGAAAATGTGATTTATTGAGGTTGTCGGCTTGCCTAGTATTGAGATAGGCACCATCACAACAGGTTAGGATTTTGGGTTGTGACAATCACCCTTCGTGCTTTACACTCTTCCTTACCAAGCACATGTATATCATAAACAAGCAAAGTAGGAAGCATAAATAACATCAAGGAGAGTGTTTAAACGAATGTTCCAAATTGAACATCAATCACGACTTTCAAGCCAATAACAGTTCAATAAACTTCAAGTACTTTATTACTCCAGTATTTCAACAAGTCTCAAAAATGATCTTCAACTCATGTATAGAATTCAAAATCTCAAGAATAACGGTTGTAGAGTCATATTTATGATTAAGTATAATAACGACCGGATTTAGCACATCAGTAATTTTCACAAAAAGTCAGTCAGATTTTTAATTAAATTATAATAAGCCAAATCATGGTTTCTAGCATTTAATGTCATATTTATAGAAATCTAGATGTCAAAGCTGACATGAAACAAAAGTGTCACATAATTCTACAAAGCACAATAAATCGTTTAATTTACCTCCGAGTATGATTAACCCTGGCACATGCATATATGCTCGTCACCTCATATATATATATATGTACAAAATCATGATACGGACCTACCGAGATCGTCAAAATACCGATTCGGGGTCGATTTTACAAAATATTGACCGTGGTCAACCCGAGTTGTTTTTAAAGTTAAAAATCATATTTTCTTCAAATGTTTACATAAAAGCTTTTCAAAAAGCGACATAGCCCATACTCGCAAACCAAAAAAATATCAAATGGAACTAACGGAGGTTTCAAAATATGGAAATAAGGGCTAATACTCAAAATGACCTATCGGGTAGTCACAACAAAGAAATACATTGAGGGAAAATCACATAAACAGTAAAGCTCTCAAAAAAGAATTCAAACAAATGTAGAATAAGTTACAACACTTAATTCATACTCATATAGTTATAATAAATCCATACATGTAAGTTTAAGGGTATAGAATTACCCTTTGGAAGAAATTTTGTAAAATCCTCCTTTGAATTCTTTAAGGAATTTCTTGAAAATCTAAGGATTTCATGTGTATATTTCATTAATACTAGTGTAGAAATGATAGAATTTTACACCAAAATAATGAGAATTATTTACCTTGAAGATGGTAGGCGTTAGGGGTCTTGATAGAGTGGAGAAAAGCTCCAAAATCCGGCCAAGAGAAGTAGAAAAAAGGGGGGAATGAACTCGAAGTGAGTACTTAAAGGCTTCAGGCTAGCATGCCAGGTCTCGCGTCTATTGTCCATACTTCACTGGATTTCAAAGTTGCTGAAAGGGATGTCATGCCACAATCTGCGCGATGCATGACCGTAGGCACGCTCCCAGTTTTTCCCCTTTTCCATTCCTTCTTTCCCCACTTACCCTCATTCGGTACCTTGCTATGATATAGACCTGAATTCACTTCCAAACCTTCATATAAGATGAAACCATATTTATACAATGACGCACCTCAAGATCTCCACTTTTTATTTTTCATGCCAAGGATGCAATCATATACTTAGTCAATGCCGTTCTTCTCCTGTCTTATCCTAAAATTAGCGATTCCTACTTGTCCATTCTAAAAGTACAACCTGAGGAAGGTTCTACACATTATGATGTAAATTCGATTATGAAAGCACAATTCTTGTTTATCTAGTAAATTATCTGTCACACTATTTCCTTCTCTAAAATAATGCGCAATTTTCCCATGAACCTTTTCAAGATAAAATGTTTCCTCTTGATCCGAAGTTATAATTTTCATGAAGAATTATGATCACAACTAATCATATTGATAAAGAATTTGGAAGCCACTTCAAGGATAACATTATCCATTTCATTCGAGAAAATGAAATTTAGTCCTACATGGCAACCTGAATCATATTATTACTATAGTAAATCTAGGATTCAGAGAATGTCAGGGCTCCATCAACCTTCCTTAGGATCCCACAAATTCAAGTTTTCTTTTCCTTATATAAGAAGTATTATGATCACACTATTAATCATATCCACAATGAGATTGGAATCAATTTTACGAAGAATATTATCATCCCATTTGAGAAAATTAAATTTAGTCCTACAAGGTAGCCTGAATCATATTATTGCTTCAATAAATCTGATCAAAATGTTAGGATCATTGATCCATATGCCTTTCTTATAATTTCCCTAATTCCAACTTTCTACTCTTTCTACGCGAATCATTATGACCACCATTAATCATATCCACTATGAAAATAAAATCTAACCCTACAAGGCAACCTGAATCATATTACTGCCACAATAAATATAAGGTCCGGAGGATGCCACGACCAATTATCCATCTACCTTCACCAATCCTCTCAAATCCAGCTTTCTACTCCTTCCACATGAATAATTATAATCACCATTAGTCATAGCCATAAAGAGTTTGGAATCCTATTTAAGAAGAACATTGTCCATCCCACTAGAGGAAATAGAATATAGTCCTACAAGGCAACCTGAATCATATTATCGATATAGTAAATTTATGATTCAAAGAATGATATGACTATCAATCCATCTACCTTCCGTATAATCCCCCAACTCCAACTTTCTTCTCCTTCCACGTGATGTATTATGATCACTATTAATTATATCCAAAATGAATTTGGAATCCTATCCCAGTAGAACATAGTTATCAATCACATTTCAGGATATGAAATCTAGTCCTATAAGGCAACTTGAATCATATTATATCTAATGTAAATATAGGATTCAGAGAATGCCAAAATTATTAGTCCATATGTATTTCTTATTATCCCTCCAATTCTAGTTTTCTTCGCCTGCCACGTGAAGCAATATAATCACCAATAATCATATGCACAATGAGTTTTGAATTTATTTCAAGGAAAACATTATCTATCCCCTTTGAGGAAATAAAACCTAGTCCTACAAGATAGCTTGAATCATATTATTGCTACAGTAAATTGAGGATTTAGAAAATGAATGCCAAGACCATTAGAGTCGTGTATATACATCCAATCTATGGAAGAATATAAGGTTCCATCGGAATAATTATTTATTTCAGTTCAGAGTTCCTCATCTTTTCTTTTTTTGAAAATAAATAAAAGGGGGGGGGGGGTGAAGAGAAATGACAAAAAGATATTGGAACATAAATTTGGAAGAGTTGATGGATGCAGGAGTTCATTTTGATCATGGTACTAGGAAATGAAATCCTAAAATGGCACTTATATATCTGCAAAGCGTAAGGGTATTCATATTACAAATCTTACTAGAACTGTTCGTTTTTTATCAGAAGCTTGTGATTTAGTTTTTGACGCAACAAGTGCGGACAAACAATTCTTAATTGTTGGTACCAAAAATAAAGCAGTCGATTCAGTCAAATCTTTGTTCTTTTATTCTTATATATGGGTGCTAACCAGATTATTCATGTTATATGCGAGGTCAATAAAATTCTCTAGAGGGTGAGTTTCTGATCATAATGACTACCTAAAGTTGAATTTTCAGTTGTAGGTTTTAGTTTGGGGTGCCAATAGTAGCATAGTTGCTTAGTCGTCCTTCCTCTTACGTATTACAATTTAGGTTCTTTTCATGCTGATTTTAGCGGAAAAAGGACTTAATGGACAAATAAGGGATAGACAAGAATCTGTTCTTGAACTGATCTAGAGAACAAGTGGAAAGAGGTTCATCAGAGCAATAGGGAAATCTTATAGAGGGGTGGTATTACTACAACAAGTGAAGCCAGGGTTCCCTTTTTTTGGTATCTGGGGAAGACAAAGGAATCTATTCGGAAAGCGCTTATCAACCCCTTTACCGATACCAAGGGGAAGCAAGAATTAGACCAATATGGCACTACTCTCCGCCTTTCGTAACAACAACAAAAGTCCATATCGGAATTTCATTACCTTATTCCTTAAACCATAAAACAGAGACATTGGTACAAGAGGAGGCTCGATATACCTCGAGCATAATATACGCTATCACTGGAGAGACTTTAGCCACATCTTAACCCATGGTTGCAGAATGAGGCCTTATGTATATTTCCCCCTACTACAACTTTCTTCTCCTTCCACATGAAGCATTATGATCACTATTAGTCATATCCACAATGAGTTTAGAATATATTTCAAGATCTTTAACCATCTCATATGAGAAAGCAAAATCTAGTCTTATAAGGCACCCTGAATCATATTATTGCTTCAGTAAATCTAGGATTCAAAGATTTTCAGGACCATTGATCTATCTGCCTAATCCCCCAATTCAAATTTTCTTCTTCTTCTTTTTCTACATGAATAATTATGATCACCAATATTAATACCCACAATGATTAGGGAATCCATTTAAAGGAGACATTACTCACCCTATGTGAAGAAATAAGATCAGTTCAATAAGGTATATTGAATCATATTTTTGCTACAGTAAATCTATGATTCATAAAAATGTCACGACCATTGATCTATTTGCCTTATGTATAACTCAATTCCAACTTTGTTTGCCTTCCATATGAAGCATTGTGATCACCATTATTTTTATATAATAAATTTTGAATTCGTTTCAAAGAGAACATTTTCCATCCCATTCAAAGAAAAATATTTAATCCAACAAGGCATCCCAAATCATATCATTGCTATAGTAAATCTAAGTTTAGAGAATGTCAGGACCATTGATCCATCAGCCTTCCTTATAATCCCCAACTCTAGCTTTCTTGTCCTTTTATATGAAGCATTATGATCATCATTTATCATATCCATAATTAGTTTGGTGTCCTACTAAAGGAGAACATTATCAATTCCATTTCAAAAAAAAAAAATCTAGCCCTACATGGTAGCCTAAATTATATTATTGCTACAGTAGATCTACTATTCAGTGAATGTCAGGGCCAATTGATCATTTGTCTTCATTATAATCCCCAAATTCAAGTTTTTTTCTCCCTCCACATGAAGCATTATGATCACTAATAGTCATATCCAAAAAGAGTTTGGAATGCATTTCAAGGAGAATATTGTCCACTCCATTTGAGAAAATACAATTCAGTCTAACAAGGCACATTGAATCATATTATTGCTACTATAAATCTATGATTCCGAAAATACTAGGACAATTGATGCATCTACTTTCTGTATAATCCTCTCATTGAAGTTTTCTTCTTCTTCTTGCACATGAAGCCTTATGATCACCAATAATTATAATGATAATGAGCTTGGAATGTATTGAAGGAGAATATTATCCATCTCATTTGAGAAAATAAAGTCTATTCCTACAAGATAGCTTGAATTATTTTTCAAATATAGTAAATTTAGGATTCAAAGAATGCCAGGACCACTGATCCATCTACCTTTCTTGTAATCCCTCCAATTCTAGTCTACTTTACCTTCCACATGAAGCATTATGATCACCAATAATCATATCCCTAATGAGTTTGGAATCTATTTCAAGAACATTATCCGTCCTATTTTAGGAAATAAAATATAGTCTAACAAGACAACTTGAATTATATCACTCCTGCAGTAAATCTTGGATATAGAGAATACCAAGACCATTGATCCACCAGTCTTCCTTATAAGGACTCTGTCATGACCCAATTCTATTATAGACCTGCAAGCCAACACTGATCAATCTAGTGGTTTCCCATTTTAATAAGTTTCTAGGTGAATAACATTCCTCATTGTTAAAAGATTTAGGAATTTACAGATGTAAAATAATTAAACGAAAGCGACTGAGTGCAAATCGTAATCATAAAAATAAATCCAAAATCATAAGTCTACTAGCGTGTGCCAAGATCTGGTATCAAAAGTGTGTGATTACTAGTATAATATACAAAAGATCTCTACTCCACTGTCTAAAATAGAGTAGACAGAAAATAAATCCAATGAGAGACTTCGACTGCTGCTGAACGGCTCGGAAGGGCAGCTCACCGTGTGGTCTCGGACCAGAAGTCAATTGTATGCGCCAGACTGATAACCAGATGCACCTGCCTCAGATCATGCACATCAAGTGTAAAAGTGTAGCTTGAGTACATAAACAACATGTACCCAGTAAGTATCCAGTCTAACCTCGAAGAAGTAATGACAAGGGGTCGACTTTGACACTTACTATGGGCTAAAAATACTATGCCAAAATTTACAAATAAGAATGGATTTCGTGAATAATACTGAAAACTCAATAACAGGAAATAATAAATAATTCTTTCACAAGTACTAAGTCCCGAATTTATTTTTATCATTTAACAATTTATATCTCAAGCCAATGAAGCAATGTCAATCATCAATGATTCCAAAGATGTATCATGCGCAAATTATACCGAGATCGTACGGCCCGATCCAACGTAAATATTTAAATTGTGCATTGTCGAGGGTCGAACGGCTCGAACCATAGATACATCTAACTGCTACCGAGGCGTTCGGCCTGCGCCACAAAGAAAATACTTTAAAGAAACACAAATTCTCAATAACAATTTAACCTTTTAAAAATTCCTTTATATGTTTCCAATCTAACTTACGCATTTAAATTAACATTTAAGGGTGCAAACATCTCAACTATAGTATGATATGGGTCCTAGACTACCCGGACATTAGCATAATTAGTAGCTACGTACGGACTCTCGTCACCTCGTGCGTACGTATCCCCCACAAATAGAAACACATGTTAATCAATTTACCTATGGGGATAATTCCCTCTTACAAGGTTAGAAAAGAGACTTACCTCGTCTCAAAGTCTACTTTCCGGTCCAAGATATTGCTCAAACCCTCAATTTTGCGCCAAATGACTCGCTACTAATCAAATGTAATTTAAAATAATTAATACACGCTTAAAAGTTCATATCCCAACTATCAAAGTGATTTTCCAAGGCTATTTGCAAAATTCCTAAAATTCACCCCGCCCGGGCCCACTTGCCCGGATTCCGAAAATATTTAAAGAAAGTTCTTACCCATAAACTCATGAACTCAAATATATGATTTTTACTAGATTCCATAACGAATTTCATGATTAAATCTCATTTTTATCAAAACCCTAGGTTTTCACCTAAACCTATAATTTTCACTAATTTAAATATTATAATCTACCCATAAACTATGTATTTAACACACATTGTATAGAAATTACTTACCTCAAAGTGCTAGGTGAAATCCCCTCTCTAAGATCTCCAAAAATCGCCCAACAATGAAAATAAATGAGCCTAAATGACTAAGTCCCGTTTTAAAAGAGACCTCACTGCCTCCAGCGATCTCGCACCTGCGGTGGCAGGGCCGCACCTGCGTTGTTGCTTCTGCGGACAAAAATCCGCTTCTTCAGAATTGCCTAGGCAGGCTGGCTCCGCTTCTGCGAATGGGGTCCCGCTTCTGCGGAGGTTGGGGTGCACATGCAGATCCTCGGCTGCCCTTCCTTGGCCGCTTCTGCGAGCTCGCACCTACTGACCAAGCGCATGTGCGATTATGACAGCAGCTGGGAGCTTCAGCTGTTGCTCCCAATTTCCAACTTGGTACGAGCCTCGTCGATTGGCACTCGGGACCCTTGGGCCCCGCCCGAACATACCAACAAGTTTGAAATTATAAAACGGACTCGCTCGAACTCTCGGAATGCCCGAAACAACATGAAAACTAAGAATCACACCCCAAAATCAATTGAATTAAACTTATGAACTTTAAGTTCTTCAATTTACTCCCAATGCGTCGAAACATACTTATACTACTCGGAATGACACCAAATTTTTCGTACAAGTCTTAAATGACATTACAGAACTATTCCCGGTCTCAAAATTGCATTTGGACATCGATATCACCAAAATCCGCTCCAAACCAAAGTTAAAGAACTTCTAAAACCTTCAAAGAACCAACTTTCATTATTAGGCGCCAAGACACTCCCGGGTCATCCAAAACCTGATCCGAATATACGACAAGTACGAAATCTTCATACAAACCTATTGGAACCGTCAAATCCCGATTCTGAGGTCGTTTACTAACAATGTTGACTGAAGTCAAACTTAGCATTTTAAGGCCAACCTAAGGAACCAAATGCTCCAATTTCAACCCGAACCCTTCCAAATCCCGAATCAACCATCCCCCGCAAGTCATAAAACAATAAAAGCATGTACGAGAAGTCTTACTTAGGGTAACGGAGTTCTAGAAAGCAAAATGACCGGTCGGGTCGTTACATTCTCCTCTTCTTAAACAAACTTTCGTCCTCGAACGGGTTTAGAATCATACCTGAAGTACTAAACAAGTGAGGATATCTGCTCTGCATGTCCTCCTCAGACTCCCAAGTCGCCTCCTTGACTGGTTGGCCCCTCCACTGGACCTTTACCACTTAAATCTTCTTGGACCTCAACTGGCAAGCCTGCCTATCCACAATGGCAACTGGCTCCTCCTCATAACCCAGACTCTCATCTAACTGAATCGTACTGAAGTTTAACACATATGACAAGTAGGTATGATACCTCCGGATGATAGACACATGGAAAAATGGATGAACTCCCGATAGACTGGGAGGCAAAGCAAGATCATAAACAACCTCCCCAGCTCATCTCAACACCTCAAATGGGCCTATAAACCTTAGGCTCTACCTGCCCTTCTTCTCGAATCTCATAATACCCTTCATCGGCAAGACTTTCAAGAGAACATTCTCGCCCACGATAAATGATAAATCACGCACCTTCTGATCCGCGTAACTCTTCTGTCTGGACTGTGCTGTGCGAAGTCGCTCCCGAATCAACTTTACCTTTTCTAAGACGTCCTTCACTAAATCAATACCATATAACTTAGCCTCGCCGGGCTCAAACCACCTGATGGGAGAACGACATCGCCGACCATATAAAGCCTCAAATGGAGCCATCTCGATGCTGGACTGCAAACTGTTGTTGTAAGCAAACTCGGCCAAAGGCAAGAATCGATCCCATTATCCCCCAAAGTCAATCACACATGCCCTGATCATGTTCTCAAAGATCTGAAATGTCCCCTCTGACTACCCATCGGTCTGTTATGCGGTGTTGGGCTCTACACGGGTCCCTAACTCACTCTATAATGCTCTCTAGAAATGCGAAGTAAACTGAGGACCTCTATCTGATATGATGGAAATAGGCACACCATGCAGCCGAACTATCTCCTGGACATAAATTTGAGCCAATCTCTCTGAAGTATACATAGTCACCACATGAATGAAATGTGCCGACTTGGTCAATCGGTCTACAATGACCCTAACTGCATCAAACTTCCACAAGGTCTGCGGCAACCCAACTACGAAGTCCATAGTAATGCGCTCCCACTTCCACTCAAGTATAGTCATCTGCTGGAGTAGGCCTCCTGGCATCTAGTGCTCATACTTAACCTGCTGGCAATTTAGGAATCTGGCTATATACTCAACTATGTCTCTCTTCATCTACCACCATCACTAATGTTTCCTCAGGTCGCGGTACATCTTTGTAGCACCTGGATGAATGGACTATCGAGAACTACGCGCCTCTTCTAGAATCCTCTCCCTCAAGCGATCAACATTTGGAACACATAGACGGCCCTGGAGTCGCAGAACACCATCCTCGCCGATAGAAACCTCCTTGTCACTACCCTGCAGTACCGTCTCTTTGGGAATTGTTAGGTGTGGATCATCAAACTGTCGAGCCTTGATCTGCTCCAATAGTGAAGACTGGGCAACGACACATGCAAGAACTCGGTCGGGCTCTGAAATATCCAACCTCACAAGTCTGTTAGCCAAAGACTGGATGTCCAAGGCTAGTGGTTTCTCCTCCAATGAAATGAATGCCAAGCTACCCATACTCTCTGCCTTCCTGCTCAAGGCATCCGCGACCACATTCGCCTTGCCCGAATGATAAAGAATGGTGATGTCATAGTCCTTCAGTAACTCAAGCCACCTATGGTGCCTCAAATTGAGATCCCTTTACTTGAACAAATGCTGCAAGCTGCGATGATCAGTGTAAACCTCACAGGACACCCTATAAAGATAATGCCTCTAGATCTTAAGAGCATGATTAATCGCGGCCAACTCTAAATCGTGCACAAGATAATTCTTTTCATGGGGCTTCAGCTGACGTGAAGCATATGCAATAACTCGCCCCTCCTACATCAATACACAACCCAAGCCAACGCGTGAAGCGTCGCAATACATAGTATACCTCCCCGAATCGGAAGGTAACACTAGAACTGGTGTTGTAGTCAAAGATGTCTTGAGCTTTTGGAATCTCATCTCACAATCATTGGACCAACGAAACTGAGCACCCTTCTGGGTCAATCTAGTCAAAGGAGCTGCAATAGATGAGAATCCCTCTACGAACCGGCGATAATAACCTGCTAATCCCAAGAAGCTCCTAATCTCAGTCGCTGAAATAGGATGAGGCCAACTCTGAACTGCCTCAATCTTCTTGGGATCCACCTTAATACCCTCGTCAGATACAACGTTCCCCATGAATGCCACAGAATCTAACCAAAACTCACACTTGGAGAACTTAACATAT
Organism: Nicotiana tabacum; assembly: GCF_000715075.1. Classification (NCBI taxonomy): domain Eukaryota; kingdom Viridiplantae; phylum Streptophyta; class Magnoliopsida; order Solanales; family Solanaceae; genus Nicotiana; species Nicotiana tabacum. Next base: position 27,547,359 of record NC_134093.1, on the reverse strand, counting down.
AGTTTCTGTTCTCGCAAGGTCTGAAGCACCACTCTCAAATGCTGCTCATGCTCCTCCATGCTATGCGATTAAATCAAAATGTCATCACTGAAGACAATGACAAACGAATCAATGTAAGGCATGAATACCTTGTTCATCAAATCCATAAACGTCGTTGGGGCGAATGACATTACTAGGAACTCATAATGGCCATATCTAGTACAGAAAACAGTCTTCGGAACATCCATGTCCCGAATCATCAACTGATGGTACTCCGATCTCAAGTTTATCTTAGAGAACACCCTAGCACCCTGCAACTGGTCAAACAAATCATCAATACGCGGCAACGGGTACTTGTTCTTAATGGTGACTTTGTTTAACTGGCGGTAGTCAATGCACATACGCATAGTCCCATCTTTCTTCTTCACAAATAGCACTGGGGCACCCCAAGGTAATACACTTGGCCTAACGAACCCCTTTGCTAGCAACTCCTCAAGCTGCTCCTTCAACTCATTCAACTCTTTCGGAGCCATATGGTATGGTGGGATAGATATAGGCTGGGTACCTTGAGCCAAGTCAATACAGAAGTCGATATCACAATCTGGTGGCATGCCTAGAAGATCAGAAGGAAACACATCGAAGAACTCCCGGACTACTGGTACTGAATCAATCGCCGAAGACTCTGTAGTAGCATCCCGAACATAGGCTAGATAAGCCAAACAACCCTTCTTAACCATGTGTTGAGCCTTCATAAAAGAGATAACCTGACTAGATGTACCGATGGACGAACCCTTCCACTCCAATCTAGGCAACTCTGGCATCGCTAAGGTAACAGTCTTGGCATGGCAATCAAGGATGGCGTGATATGGGGATAGCCAGTCCATGCCCAGGATGACCTCAAAGTCGGTCATATCAAGCAACAGAAGATCCGCTCTAGTCTCATAACCACAGAATGTGACCACACAGGACCGATATATCCGATCCACAACAATAGAATCTCCCATAGGAGTGGACACATAAATAGGAGTACCCAAGGACTCACAAGGAATATCCAGGAAATGGGCAAACAGAGATGACATATATGAATAGGTAGATCCTGGATCAAACAATACTGAAGCATCCCTACCGCAGTCAGAAATAGTACATGTGATCACAACATCTGAGGCCACTACATCTGATCTGGACGGAAAAGCATAGAACCTAGCTGGAGCACCGATTGGTTGGCCTCTACCTGCCTGGCCTCCACCTCTAGAACGACCCCTACCTGCCTGGCCTCCACCTCTAGAACGACCCCTACCTGCCTGCCCTTCGCTCCTGGGCGGCCGGACGGCTGGTGCTGAAATCATGGACTGATGACCCTGCTGTACTGTCTTGCCCCAAAGCATGGGGGCAGAACCTCCACACACGACCGGGATCCCCGCACTCGAAACAACTTCTTGGTGTGGTGATCTGTTGTCAAGAAGTCTGACCCCGATGGTCTGAATACCCACTGGAAGAACCCTGAATGGCTGGTGGGCGGTAAGAAATCTCTTGCATGACACTGAAATAGGCGCTGGAAGAATCCTGAATAGTTGGTGGGCGGTAAGAGCTCTCCAGTATGGCACTTAATTAGGGTCACACTGGAGCACCCCGAGGAGGCGGCAATGCTGGATATGTGGGCCTGTTGGGCTGACCCCTCAAGAACTGACCTCTTCCCCCAGTCGGGGTACCTCTAAACTCTTCGGAATAACAGACCCTCTTGTCCCGCTGCATCAGCTCTCTACCCCTCTGACGATAACCCTCAATCCTCCGAGCAATCTCCATAACTAGCTAATAGGAAGTCCTTATCTCAACCTCCCGGACCATAGTAGCCTGAATACCTAACTACAACCCCGCAACAAACCTCCGCACTCACTCTGCCTCAGTAGGAAGTATCATAAGTGCATGGCGAGAGAACTTCGAGAATCTCGCCTCATAATCGGTCACTAACATCTGACCCTACTGGAGCTGCTCAAATGGGAACCACATCTCTTCCCTCTGAGAGGATGGGATATACCTGTCCAAGAATAGGAGTGTAAACTGGTCCCAATTCATGGGAATAGAACCTATTGGTCTGCCAAGAAGATAAGACTGCCACCACCTACGGGCCCTTCCCTCCAGATGGAAAGTAGTGAAATCCACCCCATTGGGACTCTAATATCCTCATGTTGTGCAGTGTGCCCCTGCACCGATCAATTAAGTACTGGGATCCTCATATCGCTCACCTCCAAAGACAGGAGGGTGAAGCCTGGTCCATCTATCCAGTAGGTTCTACGTTTCGCCAACCGCAGTTGGTCTGGGCTCAGGTACAACTGCTGTAACTGGCTGGGCTCCGCCCACGGGTAGTGTGCCCGGGGTCTGATATACTGCAGCTGCATGCCTAGGAACCTGAACAGTAGGGGTATGTGCTCCCCCTCCCGCCTGAGAAGTGGTTGGGTCTGCTGGAAATAAACTAACCTAGGTCATAGAATCCATGAACCACAGCATACGGCCCATGACCTACGGAAAGCTCGATGCTGACATGAAATCAACTGGGGTTGGCTTTGCTGCGGGCACCTCGCCTTGCTCTTCATCAATGAGATCCTCCACTGGATCTGCTGGTGGTGCAACTGGGGAAACTCTGGGATGTCCTCGTCCCCTACCTCGGGCCGATGCCCTTCCCTGGCCTCTGCCTCGGCCTCTAGCAACAGGGGGAGCAGCTCCTCTCGGGTCCGGAACATCTGCCACACGCGTTCTCACCATCTGTGAGAGAGTAAGAGAAGAAACTTAGTACACTATCAACTGCACGATATGATATGAATTAAGAGTAGTTTCTTAAAACCCTATAGCCTCTCGAAGATAAGTACGAACATCTCCTCACCGATCCGCAAGACTCTATTATGTCTGCCCATAACTTGTGAGACCAACGTGAACATAGTGTTCTGATACCATGATGTCACGACCCAATTCTATTATAGGCCATGATGGCGCCCGACACCGTTATTAGGCAAGCCAACACTAATCAATCTAGTGGTTTCCCATTTTAATAAGTTGCTAGGTGTATAACATTCCTCATTGTTAAAAAATTTAGGAATTTATAGATGTAAAATAATTAAACGAAAGCAACTGAGTGCAGATCGTAATCATAAAAATAAATCCAAAATCATAAGTCTACTAGCGTGTGCCAAGATTTGGTATCACAAGTGTACGGGCTACTAGTAGAATATACAAAAGATCTCTACTCCACTGTCTGAAATAGAATAGACAGAAAATAAATCCAAAGAGAGACTCCAGCTACTGCTGAACAGCTCGGAAGGGAAGCTCACTGTGTGGTCTCGGACCAGAAGTCAAGCATGCGCGCCGGACTGATAACCAGATGCACCTGCCTCAGATCCTGCACATCAAGTGCAGAAGTGTAGCGTGAGTACATAAACAACATGTACCCAGTATATATCCAGTCTACCCTTGAACAAGTAGCGACGAGGGGTCGAATTTGACACTTACTATGGGCTAAAAAATACTATGCCAAAATTTACAAATAAGCATGGATTTGGTGAATAATACTGAAAACTCAATAACATGAAATAATAAATAATTCCTTTACTAGTACTAAGTCCTGAATTTATTTTTATCATTTAACAATTTATATCTCAAGCCAATGAGGCAATATCAATCATAAATGATTCCAAAGATGTATCATGCGCAAATTATACCGAGGTCGCACGACCCGATCCAACATAAATATTTAAATTGTGCACTGCTGAGGGTCGAACGACTCGAACCATAGATGCATCTATCTGCTACCGAGGCGTTCGTCCCACTCCATGAAGAAAATACTTTAAAGAAACTCAAATTCTCAATAACAATCAAGTCTTCCATTAACAACTTCAAGTAAGTGAAATTTAACCTTTTAAAAATTCATTTATAAGTTTCCAATCTAACTTACGCATTTAAATTAACATTTAAGGGTGTAAACATCTCAAGTATAGCATGATATGGGTCCTTGACTGCCCGGACATTAGCATAATTAGTAGCTACGTACGGACTCGCGTCACCTCGCGCGTACATAGTCCCCACAAATTGTCACGACCCAATTCCCTCCGTTGGGTATCGTGATGGAACCTAGTCTTAGGGACTAGGTAAGCCTAACAATAATTAAAACAATAACATTATTTAAATAGAATCTCTTAAAATTCCCAAAACCGGTAGTACAAGTCATAAGCTCTACAGAGTGTTTGCTAGAAAACATCTAAATATAACTGTCCAGAAATAAGAATAAACAATGCAAAACGAAACTGGAAGGTGACTCTGAAGCCTGCGAACGCAGCATCAGGTTTACCTTGAGTCTCCACAGCAACAGTCCACACAGCTAGCTAACGAACAAGTACGTGGATCTGCACAAAAATGTGTAGAAGAGTAGCATGAGCACACCACAGCGGTGCCCAGTAAGTATCAAGACTAACCTCGGTGGAGTAGTGACGAGGAACAGTCAAGACACCCAATGGTCTAATAAACTGAACAGATATAAGTACATGAATAACAAAAGTATGATGTCTACATAAATACTATGCAATATGGCTCACAATACAGTAATGGCATTAAAGCAAGAAACAACAAGTAACAGCGGAATATCATGAAAATGACGCAGATAAAGTGAATGGAACACAACCTAAATTCGAAATCACGAATACAGCAAGGACAAGTAATAACTCAGTAATTACAACCGCTTTTACATCATGTTTTAGTTAACAACTCCACGAGGTACCGAACCTCGGACAATTCACAACTCACGGGTCTCAATAACTGAACCCTAACACTTGGCATCTTGTGCCCTCATAATACCTCACAACCACACTGACGACTCACGTGCCAATAGAGCCATTCTCACATAGAAATCTCGTGCAACTCCATAATAACAACCGCACGGCAGAAATCTCATGCATTATAATAATAACAATCGCACGGCAGAAACCTCGTGCATCACCACAACGAATACAATAACAACAATGGCAATAATACAAAGTACGACATGTAAATCAACTCAAGAACCTTAAATCACAAGAAAATATGGAACCAATTCACAAGGAATAACCACAGTCCGAAATGCTAGGCGTAAAGAGAACAACTCAACAAAGGAAAACAAATGTGTAGCAACGATCCCACAATATACACCTCAACAACAGGGAAGCTAACACTAGTCAAATAATTCCAAATAAAACAAGTCGACTGAAATATAGGATATTTTAAGGTTGAGAAAATTACGAAGGATATTCAACAATTCAATTAAGGATAAGCAGCGGAAAAATAATCATAACCTCAATTAAGACTGAACAATTATAGGATGAAATAATATAAATTCCAAATAAAGATAAGCAGTTAGGAAAAGATAGCATGGCTATAAAAGAGATAACAGTTTCAGTTAAGGCACATATAAATCAAGTAACAATAATAGTGGATCATGAAGCAATTGATTCTAATTAAGCAAGTATATGTGAATCTAGTAATTAAGATATATAATCATAACAAGAACAACTGCATATTCAATGAATACAAGGACCTAAGAACCCTAAAAGGCTAATTTTCTACAAATAAGTCTGTGCACGCACTCGTCACCCCGTGTACACGGATTACAATCAACATAGAAGACTCAAATCATAAGGGGAAGTCCCCCACACAAGGTTAGGCAAGATACTTACCTCGAACCAAGCTCAAACAGTCCGTAAGAATGCCCTTTCCTCAATTATCCGACTCTGAATGGTCCAAATCTAACCAAACACAATTGCATATCATGAATACAATGATAATAGACTCATCTAATTAATGAAATCAATATTTTAACAAAAAAGTTCAAAATTTGCCCTAAAACGTCCACCGGGTCCACGCCTCGGAATCGGGTAAAAATCACAAAATATGAACACTCATTCACTCACGAGTCCAACCATATAAGAATTACTCAAATCCGACCACAAATCCCCTTTCAAAACTCGAAATCTTTATTGAAGAAGTTCTTCCAATTCTTTTCCAATTTCAACCCCAAAAATCCGAAAATAAATGGAGAAAACAACTATAGATTAATGCAATAAAACCAAATTCGAGTAAGAAATCGTTACCCACAAGATTCCTATGAAAATCCCTCAAAGAATCACTTTCCCCCGAGCTCAAAATAAAAAATGGAGTGAAAAATGAAATAACTCTCGATTCCAACCCCTTTCTGCCCAACGATCCTCGCACCTGCAATCATTTCTCGCACTTGCGCCTACCGCACATGCGGTCTAACCAGTCACACCTGCGGAAGTCACTAACTCCCACAGCCGTCGCACCTGTGAGTCTTCGGCGCATATGCGGGCATCGCAGATACGGAACTTCCTCGCACCTGCCACCCCAGGCCAACTCTCAAATCACATCAAACAACGTCGAAAATACGAATCGCACCATGAATTGAACTTATAAATTTCAAAAATTTCAACTTCTAAAAACCATGCCGAAACCTATCAAATCAACCCGGAATGACGTCAAATTTGCAGGAAAGTCCCAAATAACATAACGGAGTTGTTCCAACTCTCAGAATCGCATTCCGACCCCGATATCAAAAAGTCCACTTCCGGTCCAAATCTCCAAAAATTCGACTTTTGCCATTTCAAGCCTAAATTAGCTACCGACCTCGAATTCACAGTCCGGACACTCCTAAGTCCAAAATCACCCAACAGAGCTAATGGAACCAACGGAACTCCATTCCGGAGTCGTCTTCACATAGTTCCGAATACGGTCATTAACTTAAGACTTAAGCTTCCGTTTTAGGGACTAAGTGTCCCAAATCACTCTGAAACAACCGGTAACCGAATTCAACCACGCACGCAAGTCAATATACATAATATGAAGCTGCTTAGGGCCTTATGCCGCAGAATGAGACTTAAATTCTCAAAACGACCGGTCGGGTCATTACACAAATAGAAACACATGTTAATCAATTTACCTATGGGGATAATTCCGTCTTACAAGGTTAGAAATGAGACTTACCTCGTCTCAAAGCCTACTTTCTGGTCCAAGATTGTGCTCAAATCCTCAATTTGGCGCCAAACGACTCGCAACTAGTCAAATGTTATTTAAAATAATTAATACATGTTTAAAAGTTCACATCCCAACTATCAAAGTGATTTCCCAAGACTATTTGCAAAATTCCTAAAATTTACCTCCCTCCCCCCCCCACCCCGGGCGTGGATTCCGGAAATGTCTGAAAGCAGTTATTACCCATAACCTCATGAACTCAAATATATGATTTATTCAATAATAAATTTTAAGATTAAATCTCATTTTTATAAAAATCCTAGGTTTTCACCTAAACCCATAATTTTTATTAATTTACATGTTATAATCTACCCATAAACTATGTATTTAACACACATTGTATAGAAATTACTTATCTCGAAGTGCTAGATGAAATCCCCTCTCTAAGAGCTCCAAAAATCGCCCAACAATGAAAAGAATGAGCCAAAATGACTAAGTCCCGTTTTAAAAGAGACCTCACTGCCACCAGCGATCTCGCACCTGCGGTCGCTGGGCTGTACCTGCGTTGTCGCTTCTGCGGAAGTGCCCAGGCAAGCTGACTCTGCTTCTGCGTACGGGGTCCCACTTCTGAGGGCACACCTGCGGATCCTGGGCTGCCCTTCCTTGGCCGCTTCTGCGAGCTCGCCCCTGCGGCTGACCAAGAGCAGGTGCGATTATGACAGCAACTGGAAGCTTCAACTGTTGCTCCCAATTTCCAACTTGGTTTCAGCCTCGTTTGATTGGCACTCGGGGCCCCCAAGGCCCCGTCCGAACATACCAACAAGTTTGGAATTATAAAACGGCCTCGCTCGTACTCTCGGAACACCCGAAATAACTTTAAAACTAAGAATCAAACCCCAAAACCAATTGAATCAAACTTATGAACTTCAAGTTCTTCAATTTACTCCAAATGCGCCGAAACATACTTAAACTACTCGGAATGACGCCAAATTTTGCGTGCAAGTCTTAAATGACATTACAGAACTATTCCCATTCTCAAAATTTTATTTGGACCTCGATATCACCAAAACCCGCTCCAAACCAAAGTTAAAGCAATTATAAAACCTTCAAAGAACCAGCTTTCATTATTAGGCGCCAAAACGCTCCCGGGATATCCAAAACTGGATTCGAACATACGCCCAACTCCAAAATCATCATACAAACCTATTGAAACCGTCAAATCCCGATTCTGAGGTTGTTTACTAAAAAGGTTGACAGAAGTTAAACTTAGCCTTTTAAGGCTAACCTAAGGAACCAAGTGTTCCGATTTCAACCCGAACCCTTCCAAATCCCGAACCAACCATCCCCTGCAACTCATAAAATAGTAAAAGTACGTACGAGAAATCTTACTTAGGGGAACGAGATTCTAGATAGTAAAACGATCGGTCGAGTCGTTATAGACTCTAAACTATAACTTTATTCTCCTTACGAATGAAGCATTATGACCACCATTGATCGTATTCGTAATGAATTTGAAATCAATTTTCATTTGAGGAAACGAAATCTACTCCAATAAGGCAACCTGAATTATATTATTGCTACAATAAATCTAGGATTCATTGAATGAATGTCAGGACCAATGATCTATCTGTTTTCTATATAATTCCCACAACTCCGGCTTTTTTCTCTTTCCACATGAAGAAATATGATAATTATTAATCATATCCACCTTTAATTTATAATCTTATTTAATGAGAACATTATCCATACAATTTGAGAAATTAAAATTTTGTCCTACAAGCCTGCATCATATTATATCTATAGTAAACCTAGGATTTAAAGAATACGCGAATTATTGATCCATTTGCAATCCTTATAATCCCCTAAATTTTAATATTCTTCTCCTTCTACATGAAGCATTATGATCACCAATAATCATATCTACAATGAGTTTGGAATCCATTTTAAGGAGAACATTATCCATCCTATTTAAGGAAATAAAATCTAGTCCTCTGAATCATATCATTGCTATAGTAAATAGTATTCAGAATATTTATGTCAGGACCATTGATCCATCGGCCTTCTGTATAATGCCATCGATTCCATCTTTCTTCACCCTCCATATGAACCACATGATCACCAATAATTATATTCACTATGAGTTTGGAATCCATTTCAAGTAAAAGATTATACATCCCATTTGAGAAATAAAATCTAGTTCTACAAGGCAACTTGAATCATATTGTTGCTATTGTAAATCTATGATTCAAAGAATGCCATGACCAGTTGATCTGTTTATCTTCCTCAAAATCCCCAAATCCAAATTATCTTCTCCTTCCACATGAACCATTATGATCAGCAATAATCATATCCACAATATGTTTGGAATGTATTTTAAGTACAACATTATCCATCCCATTTGAGAAAATGAAATTTAGTCCAACAAGGCACCTTGAATCGTATTATTGCTACAGTAAATCTATGATTCAAAGAATGCCAGGATAATTGATCTGTCTACCTTCTTTATAACCCCATCAACTCAAACTTTCTTCACATTCCACATAAAGTATCATGATCACCATTTATTATATCCAAAATAACTTTGGAATACGATTCAAGAAGAACATTATCCATCTCATTTGAGAAAATAAACTCTAGTCCAACAGGACAATCTAAAACATATTATTGCTACAGTAGATCAACGATTCAGTAAATGTCAGGACCAATTGATCATTTGTCTTCCTTATAATCCCCAAATTCAAGTTTGTTTCTCCCTCCACGTGAAGCATTATGATCACTAATAGTCATATCCAAAAAGAGTTTGGAATGCATTTCAAGGAGAACATTGTCCACTCCATTTGTGAAAATAAAATCCAGTCTAACAAGGCACACTGAATTATATTATTGCTACTATAAATCTATGATTCCGAAATACTAGGACAATTGATCCATCTACTTTCTGTATAATCCTCCCATTCAAGTTTTCTTCTTCTTCTTGCACATGGAGCATTATGATCACCAATAATTATATCGATAATGAGTTTGGAATGCATTCAAGGAAAATATTATCCCTCTCATTTGAGGAAATAAAATATATTCCTAAAGGTTGAAATATTTTTTTTAAATGTAGTAAATTTAGGATTCAAAGAATGTCAGGACCACTGATCCATCTACCTTTCTTGTAATCCCTCCAATTATAGTCTTCTTCACCTTCCACAAAGCATTATGATCACCAATAATCATATCCTCAATGAGTTTGGAATCTATTTCAAGAACATTATTCATCCTATTTGAGAAAATAAAATCTAGTCTAGCAAGACATCATGAATTATATCACTGCTGCAGTAAATCTTGGATATAAAGAATACCAAGACCATTGATCTACCAGTCTTCCTTATAAGGACTCTAAACTATAACTTTATTCCCCTTACAGATGAAGCATTATGACCACCATTGATCGTATCCGTAATGAATTTGAAATCAATTTTCATTTGAGGAAATGAAATCTACTCCAATAAGGCAACCTGAATCATATTATTGCTACAATAAATCTAGGATTCATTGAATGAATGTCAGGACCAATGATCTATCTATTTTCTATATAATTCCCACAACTCCAGCTTTTTTCTCTTTCCACATGAAACAATATGATCGTTATTTATCATATCCACCTTTAATTTATAATCTTATTCAAGGAGAACATTATCCATGCCATTTGAAAAATTAAATTTTAGTCCTACAATGTAGCCTGCATCATATTATATCTATAGTAAACCTAGGATTCAAAGAATACGAGGATTATTGATCCATTTGCAATCCTTATAATCCCCTAAATTTCAATCTTCTTCTCATTCTACATGAAATATTATGATCACCAATAATCATATCTACAATGAGTTTGGAATCAATTGTAAGGAGAACATTATCCATCCTATTTAAGGAAATAAAATCTAGTCCTAGAAGGACACCTCAATCATATCATTGCTATAGTAAATCAAGTATTCAGAATATTTATGTCAGGACCATTGATCCATTGGTCTTTTGTATAATGCCATCGATTCCATCTTTCTTCACCATCCACATGAACCACATGATCACAAATAATTATATTCACAATGAGTTTGGAATCCATTTCAAGTAAAAGATTATACATCCCATTTGAGAAAATAAAATCTAGTCCTACAAGGCAACTTGAATCATATTGTTGCTATTGTAAATCTATGATTCAGAGAATGCCATGACCAATTGATCTGTCTATCTTCCTCAAAATCCCCAAATTCAAGTTATCTTCTCCTTCCACATGAACCATTATGATCAGTAATAATCGTATCCACAATGATTTTGGAATGTATTTTAAGTAGAACATTATCCATCCCATTTGAGAAAATAAAATTTAGTCCAACAAGGCAACTGGAATCATATTATTGCTACAGTAAATCTATGATTCAAAGAATGCCAGGACAATTGATCCGTCTACTTTCTGTATACCCCTCCCCCCTTTTTGGATAAATTATACTACTTAGTAGCTATTCTTATTAATAATAAAAGAAAAAAAGAACTACAAAGGAAGAATACAAGTAAGAGTGGCAAAAGCTACAGTAGTGTTGCCTCTATGCCTTAGCTATATAATTATCCTTGTGCGCCTCCATTATCTTATGATGGCAGCCTCATGATGAGGTCTATGGTGTAGCTGCTGGCAAAGTGTCACGAGGGCGAATGATCTCATAGCCTTTTGGATATTTTCCAATGGCATAGTTCATATAGCAAGCACATACTGAGCTAAACCTTACCTTATAATTCCTATTAAGGCATGAAGTATCATGATCACCGTTTATTTTATCCATAATAAATTTGGAATACGATTCAAGAAGAACATTATCCATCTCATTTGAGAAAATAAACTCTAGCACAACAGGGCAGCCTAAATCATATTATTGCTAATGTAAATCTAGAATTCAAAGAATATAGGATGACAGATCCATCTGCCTTCCGTATAATCCCTTAAACTCCAATTTTTTTTCTTCTTTCACATGAAGCATTATGATCAGTATAAATCATGTTCACAATAATTTGGAAATACATCCTATTTGAGATAATAAAATCTAGTCCTACAAGGTAGCCTAAATCATATTATAGCTATAGTACTCAAAATATGTCACGACCATTGATTCATCTACCTTCCTTATATCAAATTCAAGTTTCCTTCTCCTTCCACATGAAGCATTATATCACCAATAATTATATCCTCAATAAATTAGAAATCCATTTCAAGAACTATACATCCCATATTACGAAATGAAATCTAGTCAGCTTGAATTATATCATTGCTACAGTGAATTTACGATTCAAAGATTTTTAGAACCGTTGATCCATCTGCCATCCTTATAAGACCCCCAAAATACAACTTTCTTCTCCTTCTACATGAAGCATTATGATCATCATTAATCATATTCGCAATGAGTTTTGAATCCAGTTCAAGGACCATTAATCCATCTGTCTTCTGTATTATTCCAACAACTCTAACTTTTTTCTCCTTCCACATGAAGCATTATGATCATTATTAATCATATCCACCGTGAAAATGGAACATTATCCATCTCATTTGAGGAAATATAATCTAATCCTACAAGTCAACCTGAATTATGTTATATCTATACCATGATTCAAAGAATACTATAATCATTGATCCACCACCTTTCTTATAATCCCCCTAATTTTATTTTTGTTTTTCTTCTACATGTAGCATTATGATCACCAATAATCATATCTATAATGAATTTGAAATCCATCTCAAAGAGAATATTATCCATTCTATTTAAAGAAATAAAATCTATCCAAACCAGCTAGTCTAAATCATATCATTGTTATAGTAAATTTAGGATTTAGAGAATGTTAGGACCATTGATCCATCGGCCTTCTGTATAATCCCCCCAACTTCAGATTTCTTCTCCTTCCACATGAAGCACTAAAATCACCAATAGTTATATCCATAATGAATTTGGAATCCATTTCAAAAAAAAAAATATTATCCATCTCATTTGGAAAAAATGATATCCAGTCCTACAAGACCACCTGAATCATATTATTGCAACAATAAATCTATGATTTAGAGACTGCTAGAACCATTGATCTATCTGTTTTCTGTATGATTCCCCCAACTCCAGATTTTTTATTATTTCATATTAAGAATTATGATCTCTATTAATCATATACATATTGAATTTTGAATCTTATTCAATAAGAACATTATTCATTTCATTTGAGGAAACAAAATCTAATCCTACAATGCAGACTGTGTCATATTATTGCTATAGCAAAATCTAGGATTCAAAGAATGTTAGGACCCTTATAGTTCGCCCAATTCCAGCTTTCTTCTCCTTTTACGTGAAGCATTATGATCATCATTAATCATATCCATAATAAAAATGCAGTCCTATTAAATGCGAACATTATCCATCCCATTTGAGAAAATAAAATCTAGTCCTACAAGATAGTCCGGTTCATATTATTGCTATAGTAAGTTTATGATTCAAAGAATGCCAAGATATTGATCCATCCGCCTTCCTTATAATCCCCCAGATTTAAGTTTTCTTCTCCTTCCACATGAAGCATTATGATCACAAATAATCATATCCAAAATGAGTTTTAAATACATTTAAAGGAGAACATTATCCATCTCATTTGAGGAAACATAACCTAGTTTAGCAAGGCACCCTGAATCATAATTATAATTCAATGAATGCTAAGACCATTGATCCATCTTCCTTCTGTATAGTCCACTCAACTCCAGCTTTTTTCTCCTTCCACTTGAAGCATTATGATCACCATTCATCATATCCCCAGTGAATTTGGAATCCTATTCAAGAGTACCATTATGCATCTCATTTGAGGAAATAAAATTCAGTTTAACAAGGTAATCTAAATCATATCATTGCTACAGTAAATCTAGGATCTAGAGAATGCCAGGACCATTGATCACCATTAATTATATCCACATTAGAATCATATTATAGGAGAACATTATCTATCCCGTTTGAGAAAATTAAATCTTATCCTATAAGGTAGCCTGAATCATATCATAGCTATAGTATATTTAGGATTCAGAGAATGTCTGGACCATTGATCCATCTACCTTTATAATCCCTCAAATTCCAGTTTCTTTCACCTTCTACATGAGCATTATGATCACCAATAATCATATCATGAATACATTTTGAATCTATTTCAAGAACATTATCCATCCCATTTGAGAAAATAAAATTCAAAAGATGTCGGGACCATTGATACATCTACAACTTTATTCTGCTTCCACATGAAGAGTTATGATCGCCATTGATCATATTCACAATGAGTTTTAAATACATTTGAGGAAATGAAATCTAGCCCCTCAACTCTAGATTTTTCCTCATCCCACATTTAGCATTATGATCATTATTAATCATATTCACAATGATCTTGAAATCTTATTTCAATGAGAACATTATCCACCCCTTTTAAGAAAATGAAATCTAGTTCTACAAGGCATCTTGAATCATATTATTGCTACAGTAAATCTAGGATTCTGAGAATGCCAGGACCCTTATAATCCCCCCAATTCCAGGTTTTTTTTTTTTGCTTCCACATGAAGCATTTTATATGATCACAACTAATCATATCTACAATGAGTTAGGAATCTATTTCAAGGAGAACATTACCCATCCCATTTGAAGAAATCATGAAATATAGTCTTACAAGACAACTGAATCATATTATTGCTACAATAAATCATTCTGAGAATGCCAGGACCATTAATCCATCTATCTTCCTTATAATCAATACCAACTCTAACTTTCTTCTCCTTCCACATGTAGCTTCCATTAGTAGTAATCTTAAGGTAAGATGAAGAGGGTTTATTTTATTTAACTGGTAAACAATGCAGTTATGGTTTAATGATCAGCAACCATACATTTCGGAGTAGGGGTAAGGTCTGCGTACACACTACCCTCCATTAGTGGGATTTTACTGGGTTGTTGTTGTTGTTGTTGTATCTTTCTAAGTAGATTAAAGGCTAATCTATTTGAAATGTTTGCGTATAGATATTTGTGTTAAAGATGATTTTATGTATGACTCTAGGAATAGAAGTAGAGATCTGATCATACCTGGTTGCACATCTTCTTTGTTTCTGAGTTTTAAAGTCTAGTCTTAAACCAAATGAATTGGAAAAATAAGACCATACTCTTCGTGTTGTATAACCTTCCAAGAAGAGATGGTTGGCTACACATGTTCTTTGTTTCTGAGTTGACTAAAAGTCTAGTCTTAAACCAAATAATTGGCAAAATAAGACCATACTGTTTGTGCTGTATAACCTTCCAAGAATATATGGTTAGAAGTTCCTCATTGAGGAGATTTGGCTGGAAGGTTGACTGATAGAAAAAAGAATTTGAGGCACAAATGAATTGTTGTCTTTAGAGAATTATTTACCCTAATCACAGTTTGGGAACTCACTGCTAGTTTCACCGGTCCATCAAGGATTGGACGGATGTGAAGAAATCACCTAATATTTTTTGCATCAGTTGAGAGTTTAACCTGAAACCTCATAGTTCTCGATCAAATTCATTGACCACTAGGCCAAATCCTTGGGTGCAATCTGAAAGCAATTTTATGCAAAATTTTTGTTCATTGTCACATTGAAAATTCACTTGGTCCTCCTACTTTTAGACCAACAAATTAAAGGTACCCATTCATGACTGGTCTTATCTTTACAAAAAGTTGATTTCAATGGACTCAGCATTTCATGAAAAGTCACAATATGTCAACATCTTTTCATGAAAAATCACAATATTTCAAGTAACATCTTTTCACAAAAGAACATAACCATTCCGATATAGTAAGAGACTAATGTCGAATGTATAGTTTTATCAATCCATAATGAAAGTTGCAAACTGCAACACCAACAATTCAAGCGTCATAGAGCAGAATAATCTCATAAAAAATCACACAAAAATCTATGAAAATTTTAAATAAAATACAATTAAATAGATAATTTTTCTACTCCCAAGGAATTTTCAAGCAAGCCAAACTTTCCGCGTACAAGATCGATAAATCAGCAGTTGGCGGAATTTCACTCAAGGTAAATTCAGTCACTTCTTCTTTCCTCACATTGTACTCCAGAAAATTACCATCAGTTTTCCTCCATAAAATATTCCCATTTTTCTTCACACATATAATATCATCCAAATGCCCATGATTTCCAATTAATGAGCCTAATGTAGAAACTCTCATAACATTAGTCCAAGTCCATCCAATTTCTCCATTTTTCTCCAGCCAACACACCAAAAACTCCATCTCAACAAACATGGAAACACACAAACGATTAGCAAAATTAGACAATTTCATATGATTCCCACAATATTCCAACGGAACGGGCGTTACAATAAATTTTTTATCAGCCACGAATAAGGAAATGATCGCGAATTTATTGAATGTACTGCTCCCATTTTCTTGAACTGAATTAGTCGCCATCATGTTAATCGTACCGTATAGTGAAACTGAATTTTGGTCGAACAACCGATAACCATCAGGAATAGTGCCAATCTTTCTCCAAGATCTATTATTCACTGAGTACATTCCAACAATGTAATTGCTATCCTTTGCATTAATCACAAGTGTAGCAACTACCTTATAATCTTCAGTAACAGAATCATAGGCAAAACCATAGAGTGTTGATTCGTAATTATTAATATTAGCACGTTGCGACATGTAATGATCAGGCTTGGGAATCATTTTGTATTTTTTAATAGCAGGATTCCATAATACTATTATGTGGCTATAGATCATACATAACAAGCCATTACAAGAACTCATCAATGGATAAGAAAAATCAAAGGAGAAAACCGGGAGTGGCGGTTCGAGAGACATAACTTGAGAATTAACATTGAGTGATGATGCTTCAGCTGAACTCATGGTAAACCCTAACATGTTATATTCCAAACCCCAAGATGGAATTACTTTCGAAGAAATTAAGAGAATTTTTTGACGATTTATATCCGACGATGATTCATTTATCTGCAACATGATAAATTCGGGGCTCTTAATTTCATAGCACCATGATTTGTTTACAACCTTGAAACGTAGAAGAGATTCAACAGGGAGTTTCAAGAGGATGGTAGTGACGAGGTCATCTGACAAATTGGGGCTTCTTCTTGAGTGGCGACTCATTGGTGGTGATGTTGCTACTTAGGGTTTTGGGTTTCTTTTTCCATATATACATAAGGGGCTGCCAACTTGAGCTTCTCTGTCTCAAGTTTTGATTTCTAAGATTCTGATAATCTAGTTTTGGTTTGTGAGTTTTTGAAAAAAATTGAATTGCCGAAAAAACTGATCAATTGTTTTCAGATTTTATAATTAGTTTAGTTTATACTCCTTCGCTTTAATTGATGTGACGCTTTTTGGTTCTCCGGATTTGAACTATGTGAATTTTCACTAGCATATTAAATATAATTTGACATGAGCAGAATTACAAAATATAATAGTAGTTTTCACATATTTTTTGAATATTTATATGTTAAAATATTTAATCCAATTTAGCTTAGAATATTAGTCAAATTGACAATCAAAAAATAAAAAGTGTCACATAAATAATAATTTAATTGTACAATTCTATAATTATATGAATTCATAAACCCAATTTAGAAGACCGATCAAGCCCAATTCGATTATAATTGATTTGAAATCGTTGGGTGATTTGCGAAAATAAGATATTTTCAATGTAACAGTTTAATATTTTAACCTCGTTTAAACTTGGAAAAACATATTCGCGCCATACATTTAATAAGAATTTCAAATTGGTAGGCAAAACTTGCCTTGTTCACAAATCCCAACACGCCAAATCCTACCGGATCACCAAAATTAAATTTGGTTGCAAATCTTGACGGATTTCAGATTTATGGGCAAAACTTGTCTTGTCGCAACTCGTGACAGATTGCAGGTTTTTGTGGCCAAATCCTGATGGACCGCCATAATTTGGCCACAAATCTAATGGATTGCTAGAATTTTGCCACAAGACCTTAACTGATACCTAGAATTTTGCCACAAATCCTGATTGAACGCCATAACTTAATGTGTAACATACTCCCTAACATGGTTTTGCTTCAGATTTGGTCCAAATCAACTATAAATGACTCTATATTTAATATCTAAGCTTCTAACCAATCCCAACAATTCTCAATAGTTATATTTCAACCCAAACCTTCAAATATCAACAGGCTCACTTCTTCATCAAAACCAACAATGATTTTCTTCAATTTTCTTTAATATGCCAATCCAATCAGGAATAAATAATATAAGTTCAATGGAACATTACGGACTCAATTCCTCAAATAAACAAGACTCTTTAACTTTCTACAACACATATCCCACTCATTTTATGCTCAAAATTTAAGAGAAGGCGAAGGTGAAGAAGAAGCTAGAGAAGGAGGAGATCAAGGAGGAATTATGGCGAACATATATATTTGCCTAACTTTTCTTAATTGAGTCAAAAGTTAAACACTAGTCGCATAATTGACTTTTTTAAAAATAATCATATTTAATCTAAAAGAAAAAGGCAAACCTAATAGACTTTTTTATTGTGTTTCGATTTTAGTTTTAAGAAAACCAGAAATCAGAAATTGGGAGAAGAAATCGAAAAATTGAACCAAAATTTGGTAGAATGTTAATAATATTTTTTGCATTTTCCTTCTCTCTAATTCATTTTTTTCTTATTTATAGCTTAGCATATTTTTCAATTATATAATATAAAGAAATACCAAGAAATATTATAATCAATGTTGAATTTTTCCAAAATTAGATACAATAGAAAATACAGTAAAGGTCCATTCGTATTTCAAGAATTATTAGTGTTGCTTTAACTTGTGTTCCTATAATTTAGTTTAGAGTTATATATTTTTTTTAATCCTTTTATTTTGTGAAGTTGGAGGCAATTACTTGTGGCATGCTTATAAATAGGAAAGAACCCTAAAACCTAAGTAAATATTCATTGTTATCCAATGGGTAGCCTCTCAAGACTTAATACGAACGCGGAAGCAAAATAACAAGAACACAAATAAAAGATAAAAAGATAAAGATTTAGTAGAGAACCAAATAAGAAAATTGAAAGAACATTTGAATTAAACAAATACTCAATTAACTTTACACTTAATTGACCCAAAACTATAGGAACAACCCTCACGGGGAAGCAATCCCCTTGCAAGTTCACATTAACAAGTAATCAACCAACATATGCATTCATCCTAAACACTCTCAATGAGTTTTCATTCACAATATCTGTAAGCACCTAATTTTTTACCACATTTAGATTTCTACCACTTTTTAATATTTAAATATCTTTTATGTTTAATTTTTATATTTTAGCCTTTATTTCATTCTTTTTTTACTAGGTTTGTTTAATAAAATAAAAAAAACACACAAAAAGAGTCACATTTTTAGATATTAGTTGTGTTTTATTTGCAAAAGAAAACAAAAGTTACAAAAAATATATTTTTCTTCTAATTTGGTTAGACTAATAATTTTATAACTTTTTCTTAGTAGTTTCTTATATTTATTCTAGTTTAAAAATATTAGTTGTAGTAATTTTAATTTTAGATTATATTTAAAAAAAGACAAAAAAGAAGCAATGCAAAAATGCTACCTATCTTTTGGTAACAAACTCGCAGGCACTTTCTTGGCAATTTCCCATTAATTCACACACTCTACACATTGGATTCTTTTTTACAAAATATCTGCACATTCCCTTGGGGAATATTTGGATTCCCCAACGTTACATTTTTTGTCGCACTTTCCTCACATGACCCGTTTTACTTGCTCCCCAAGAATTTCATCTTTACCTCTCCATATAATATAAAAAGACGGGGGAATAGAGATAGAAAGAGGCGAGCAGAGGAGGATCTTTCTCTAGGCAGCCTCCGAACCAGCTTCAAAATGCCTCAAAACCATCCCAAAAATCAGCCGAATCCACTCAAGAAAGTAGTCCAAATTTCAGCCAAAATTAGCCGGCAAAACAGCTCGTTCTCTCTCAGTTTTCTTTACCTTCTAGGTCGAGTTTCCGGCGAGTCAAGGTAGTCTACTCTAATGCCATCAAGATTGTTGGGAAAAATAATATCCCGCCCAGAAATAATATTCACGATAATTAATAATGACACAAGAGAGTAACATGACACCAAATCTTTTAACGGGGTAAAATACAATACCCGAGAGAAACAATATAATACCACTATAATATTATAACTTTGTAGTTTCAAAAGACTACTATGACTCAAAAGAAATAACACTCTTTATTTAAAACACTTCACTACAGTATTACCCACACTCACTATTTATCTCACAGATTATAATATGTGGATTACTCTCTCTAACTTCTATTGCTTCTCTATGTTTTGGTGTGATTTCAACGAGGAACGAATAACCCATTTTATAGGCAAAATTGCCACCAACCCAAACAATCAGATTGGTTCAACAATTGTCACGACCCGAAATTCCCACCTTCGGACCGTGATGACGCCTAACATTTCACTTTCTAGGCAAGCCAACGTTAAAATAATATTAGCCATTTTTAAATAATTTTTAAATTTATAATAATAAAAAAACAAATGCGGAAGCAAGGTCTGAAATATAGTGAATAATCCATAAAATTAACGGCGTCTAAATACCATCCCAGAATTGGTGTCACAAGTGCACGAGCTTCTAGAATAATAAAAATAAAGGTCTGAATAAAATAAAGCTGTCTGAAAATAAACACACAGCTAAGGTACAGTAGACGGGGATTTCAGATCTGCGAACGTCGTGCAGTTATACCTCAAGTCTCCTCTAAGTAACTGAAATCCGAGCAAATCTATGGTACGCCGTTGGGACCAACTCCAAAATTTGCACAAAAAGTGCAGAGTGTAGTATCAGTACAACCGACCCCATGTACTGGTAAGTGCTGACCTTAACCTCGACGAAATAGTGACGAGGCTAAGGCGGTTCACTTACATTAACTTGTACGCAATATTAGTAACAACATCAATAATAGAAATAAATCAGGTAACTCATTTATAATGGTTGAAGCCAACTCATCACTTATAACCAATTATCATTTCCATAAATTCTGTTCTCTCACAATATTTTCCTTTTAATCAAGTATGTCGTATATTTATTTCAATCAAGTATATATATATACTTTTAATCAAGTCTGTTGCGGCGTGCAATCCGATGCCCCAATATTGACTTCTCTATAAGTCTGTCGCGGCGTGCAACACGATCCTCCAATATGGACTTTTAAACAAGTCTGTTGCGGCGTGCAACCCGATCCTCCAATATGGATTTTTAAACAAGTCTGTTGCGGCGTGCAACCCGATCCTCCAATATGGACTTTTAAACAAGTCTGTTGCGGCGTGCAATCCGATCCTCCAATATATTCATTTCAATCAACTTTGTTGCAGCGCGCAACCCGCTCCTCCAATATATTCATTTACCAATTCTTATAGAATAAATTACCCCAAGAAATACAACAATTAATATAAAATTTTAAAACAACAAGCATTCAATAGTTATGATTTAATTATGAATCAAGCAATGACAATTAGCAATTTATTATGAAAATCGGGGAGAAAATAGGCAGTTTAATATTTAATATGCTAAATGTCAAGTAGCAATTAATACACATAAATCAAATAGCATGTAACAATTATTGCAGGAATTCAAGAATTAATATTTTTCAAGGAATAGGAAATAAATAATTATTATAACAATTAATTCGTGTCTTAGAACAATTTATGATTTTCAAATAATTATGCAAATAATTAATTTGACGACGTATAGACACTCGTCACCTCGGCTATACGTCGTTCACATGCATTTCACATAACAAATAATTTAAGGGGTCTATTCCCTCAAGTCAAGGTTAACCACGACACTTACCTCGCTATGCAAATTTCAATAAATTACTCGACCACAATTTTTCCTTTTAAATTTATCTCCAAAAGCTTCAAATCTATTCACAAATAATTCGATATACTCAATACAAATCGTAGGAATTAATTCCATATGAATTTACTAATTTTTCGGATAAAAATCCGAAATTCACTTTAAAAATTGATAGTGGGGCCCACATCTCAAATCTCGAAAAAACTTACGAAATCCGAACACCCATTCCGAGACGAGTCCAACCATACAAAAATTATCAAATTCCGACATCGGATTGACCTTCAAATCTTCGTTTTACATTTTTGGAAGGTTTTGTAAAAATCTGATTTTTTTTTCATAAATTCATGGATTCATGATGTAAATGAGTATGAAATCATGAAATATAATCAATATAGGATAAAGAACACTTATCCCAATTTTTTTCCGTGAAAATCGCCCAAAAATCGCCTAAACCGAGCTCCCCAAACTCAAAAATGAGTAAAATGGCTAAACTCCCCGTTTTATGGGGTTTCTGGCATTTTCGAGCACCACAGGTAGCGTGGGGCGCTGCTTGTGGTGCACTTTCCAGTACACCAATAATTCCCAGCGCCAGGGCTAGCGCCCCACGCTACCCTGGGCGCTAGTGGCTATGAAAAATTCTTCCCGACACGAAAATGGGCATAACTCTCTCATACGATGTCCGAATTCGACGATTCTTTTTGCTATGGCTCCAAAATTTCAATACGGATCTAATGCTTCCATAAAAACTGAATTTGGAATTCATTTTATTAATGGGATACCACTTATTCTTGAAGAAACGACGTCAAACATGCTTGAAATGCCAAAATTAAATTCTGTTGACCACCCGAAATCCACCCGAGACCCTCGGAATCTCAACCAAATATACCAACAAGTCCTAAAACATCATACGGACTTACTTGGGTTCTCATATCACGTCAAACGACGCTGAAATTACAATTCACAACATGTTAAATGAATCCGGAATGACTTTAAATTTGGCACACAAGTCATAAATGACATAACGGAGCCATTCCAATTTTCTGAATCGGAATCCGACCTCGATATCAAAAAGTCAACCTCGTGGTCAAACTTGGAAATCTTTAGCCTTTAAATTGCTAGTTACGTTAAATGGTCATAACTTAAGCTAGGGACCTCCAAATTAAATTCCGGGCATACGCCCAAGTCCCAAATCACGATACGGAGCTACCGGAACTGTCAAAACACTAATCCGGGTCTGTTTGCTAAAATGGATGACCAAAGTCAACTCACTTGAATTTTAAAGCTCTATTTCATATTTTAATTCATTTTTCACATGAAAACTTTCCAAAAAATTTTACGGATTGTGCACGCAAGTCGAGGAAGGATAAATGGTACTTTTCAAAGTCTTAGAATACGTAATTACTTATTAAATTTAGAGATGACATTTTGGGTCATCAAAATAATTTATAAATATTTTTAGTCACCCATATGCAATGTGACTAGGCAAATTTGACTTTTTTTAATTTTGATTGGTCCCACAAATTGCATTCCTTTTGCTTTTGCTTTTTCTTTTCTAAATCATTTTCTCTTTCTTTTCTTTATTCTTTTTTTATTTAAATAGGTCCCACAAATTTCCCCCTTTAATTTTTATTTTTCTTCTTCATTCCAAGATTTGAAATCAATCTCTGGAAATCTTCAAATTTGAGAGGCTTTGTGAAAATATCTGCAACTTGATCATGAGACTTCACATATTTGAACTCGACTTCCTTCATGACAAAGCATTCTATGATGAAGTGATATCTTGTAACTATATGTTTGCTTCGATCATGATACACCGGATTCTTGGTAAGTGCCTGTTCGGATTTGTTGTCAACAAAAATCTCTGTAACTCTTCAATTTGTGGCAAATTTAGCTCATTTATAAATCTTCTCATCCAAATAGCATTATAGGTACATGACGTTGCTGCTACATATTCGGCTTCACAGGTCGAGAGAGTAACAATGACCTGTTTCTTTGAACTCCAGGAAATAACATAATCACCCAAGAAAAACATAAAACTAGCCGTGCTTTTTCTATCATCAATATATCCCGCATAATTACTATCACAATATCCCATAAGGTTGAAATCATTAGAAGAAGAATAAACTTACCCATAGTTGATCGTACCTTTTAGGTAACGAAGAATTTTTCTAGTGACTTTTAAATTTGTGGAGGTAGGAGTTTCCATGAAGCGGTTTACTACTCCAACCGCAAAGAGTATATATGGCATGGTGCAAGTTAAGTACCTCAAACTTCCCACAAGGCTTTTGAAAAATGTGGGATCCAATTTTTCTCCTTCATCAAACTTGGACAATTTTGTCCCACTCTCCACTGGTATGTTTACGGGGTTGCAATCGAGCATGTTGAACTTCTTCAATATCTATTTTGTATAGCTTTATTGAGAGATAAAAATTTCATCCTCCATTTGCTTCATTTCTAGGCACAAGTAGTATGACATGAGCCCTACGTCTTCCATCTCGAACTCATGAGACATATCTTTCTTAAGAGCTTCAAACAAACATGGGTTATTACCCGTGAAAATAAGATCATCAACATAAAAATGAACAATCAAGATATCTCTATTAGCATGAACTTTAAGGTAAAGAGCATATCCATGGAGACAACGAGTAAACCTATTTTCTTGAAAATACTTGTCGATACAACTATTCGATGCTCGCGGGGCTTGCTTCGATCCATATAAAGCTTTATTCAACTTCAACACTTTATCTTCATGGTTTTGACCACGAAGCCCAATGGTTGTTCAACATAGACTTCTTCTTCAAGATAACCATTCAAGAAGGCTGACTTGACATCTAGTTGATGGATCTTCCACTTTATTGGTGCCGCCAAAGAGATGGGCAAACGAATCGTCTCCATGCGGGCAACAAGTGCATAGACTTCTTCATATTCAATGCCTTGCCTTTGCTTGTAGACACAAGTCGTGCCTTGTATCTCTTCACATCTCCATCAGCATTCTTCTTTGTCTTATATACCCATATTACTCCAATTGGGCAATGACCTTTGGGAAGAGTTGTTAACTCCCAAGTGTTGTTCTTCTCTATTGACTCGATCTCCTCCTCCATGGATTGTCTCCGCCTTTTGTCTGTAACAACTTCATCAAAGTTCATTGATTCACTATCAGCAAAGAGACAATATAAAAAATCAAAATTAGTAACTTCTTCTGTGCCATCATAGAGCTCTTGAATGCTCTCTGTCCTTTACGGTTGCTCATTTGAACTTTGTTGAGAAGAAGGAGATGCAACATTGGTTGGAGAAGGAGGTGGAGTTGTATCCTGCACATGTTCCACGGTCTCTGGTTCTTCTTCATCACCAAGGTATGGAAGAAAATTATATGAAGTTTCTTCCTGAGCTTCCCAATTCCATGCCAATTCTTCATCGAATTCAATATCACGACTTACCACCACATTGCCACTACTTGGGTTGTATAGCTTGTAACCTTTTGAACTCATATCATAACCAACAAACACATGCTTGACATTTCGATCGTCAAGCTTCGCTCTCCCTTGATGTGGCACATGAGCATAGGATATGCTCCCAAAGATTTTTAAGTGCTTGACACTTGGCTTTCTTCCACTCCATGCTTCTTGAAGGGTTTGATCTCTAACATTTCTTGTTGGAGATCTGTTGTTCAAATAAACAGCACAAGAAACAGTTTCGGCCCAAAATTCCTTGGGTATACTTTTAGCTTTCAACATACACCTAGCCATATTAAGAATCGTTCGATTCTTTCTCTCTGCAACTCTATTTTGTTGGGGTGAATAAGGTACTATTAGAGAGCGATGAATTCCATGAGACTGACAGAAGTCATTAAATTCTTTTGAAGTGAATTCGCCTCCTTTATCGGACCTTAAAGATTTTATTTCATAGCCACTTTATTTCTCCACAAGTACTTTGAAATTTTTAAAAGCAACAAAGGCTTTAGATTTTTGGTTTAATAAATAAACCCAAGTCTTTCTACTAAAGTCATCAATGAAAAGCAGAAAGTATTTACCTTTACCAAAGGAAGGTGGATTGGTTGGTCCACACACATTAACGTGAACAAGCTGAAGCGGTTTGGTTGATCTTAACATGGACTCCTTTGAAAACTCCTCCTTGCATGTTTTCCAAGAAGACAAGTTTTGCACAATTGATTGGGATGGTATCCCATGCACCATGTTCTTTTCTCCCATTGATTTAAGTGTTTCAAAATTCAAGTGCCCAAATTGCATGTGCCAACACCCTAATTCATCTTGCACATTAGCCTTCAAATACTTCGCATCAATTGTTTTAAGATTCAGAGAAAATAATCTATTATTTTTCATATGCACTTTAGCAATTAGAATTCCACCTGAATCTCTACGACATATATGCATTATTTTTATGTGGATGTCATATTCCTTTTCAAGAAGTCGTCCCAAACTGAAAATATTACTTTTAAATTTTGGCAGATAATAAACATCTTGAATTAGCTTGTGAATACCATCTTTGCATGAGATTAGAATCGTACCTATCCCTTCGATTTAAATCTTTGAGGTATCTCCAAAGGACACATTACCTCTCACCATTTTATTGATCTTCACAAACTTCTCTTTGCATCCCTACATATGATTGCTTGATCCATTGTCGAAATACCACAAGCTACAATCATCATTGTCTTCTTCCTTGAGTGACATCAATAACGTTGACTCATAGAAATGGCTGAATCAGCATGATTATGGCAATGATCAGTTCCTTTAGCGTATGAAGTTATACATGTGGTTTGGGGTTGTACGCGTGGGCTTGAAATCCACCACAACTTGATTGATTTGGGAGGTATTTGATTCAAATGACCTTGGAGTGTAAATGGATTCTGGATGAGTCACGGCAGTTAAGATCGCGATGTGAGGTTTTATTTTCTACGATTTGGGAATTTAGTTGCATGTTGCATTGGCTCTTCTAAAATGAGCTAATTGCAAGGTTTCTAGCCAATGAAGTATTTATTCTATTGGTAGTTCAGGGGTTGTGATGAATTCGTGTATTCTCGCATAGCGGTATGATAGGTGCAGTGAGCGGCATAGGAATTTAAAAGTTGAGGATCAAGGCTGCGGTTCGGTGTTGACAAGAATGTCACGAGATCAGGTGAGTAGGGGAGAATTCAGATGTTCAGAGTAAGCTGGCATTTTATTTAGTGTCACTTAAGAACGACGTTCTGTGTAAGACGCTTGGTGTATTAATTTACGGGTTTTTGATTTGCTTTACAGAATTAGAACGGTTAGTGTTATGGATGTGCAGATTTTGCTACCTAGTGCGAAAGGTCGTGGGAGAGTATCCCATGGGGAAATCTGTATAAGTGTGACACGTTATTCACTTGATTGTTAAATATTGAAATCAAGCATGAAGATTATGGTACTATCGTTAATGTGAGAGTTTATGCCTGGAAGGCACTCTATTCCTTTAGTTGTGAACTGTGGGAGTTGTTCCTGATTGAGACGGCTTGATTATTCGTACATGTGTTGAGGTCTAGTGTATCTTGTGGTGTTATATAAGCAGGATGGCTCTTGAGATGCATGTCATTTATCGCGCCTTAGTTGTGCTTGGGTTTTATGGCGTATTGCTCTATCCGTCTCCCCAGAGTTGCATATTTTCACTTGACATGCTTGTGGACGATATTCAGTATTTCGTAGGTATAAGCATTATGGCTTAATGGGTACGTCATTATTTATTGTTATGTTTGGATCGGGTTGCACGCCGCAACGGTCTCATGTTTGGATCGGGTTGCATGCCGCAACGGTATCATGTTTGGATCGAGTTACACGCCGTAACGGTATCATGTGTGGATCGGGTTACATGCCGCAATAGTGAGATGTTGAGTACGGTCCCCTATACTTATTTTGTGTATTTGTTTCTCATTCTCTAAGAAAGGTTCATAGCATCTCTTCGGCCGTTTTATTCGTTATGCGGGTCATGTAGTTCTTTTCCAAAGTTCATTTTTCCTTATGTATCACATTCGGGTTTGTAGCTTGTTGGCGCATTGTGGGAGTCATATGAAAGTTTTAGCAGTGTTTGAGATGGCTTATTGCCTGAGCAACTTGTACTAGGTGAGATGAGGTTATTGGACCTCAGATCAGTGCGATCAGAGTTAATATGGGGTATATTAAAGAGCAAATATCGTTATTCAATTCAGAATGAGGTAATGGTCCTTGTTAGGAGGAGAGACTCCATGATTTGTTGATTCGACAGGTGGTTATTAGTTTTTACACATCTCTTACATCGTGGCAGTATTTCGAGAGTTGGAACAGGACTTATATGCGTTATGAGGTGTATTGCAGGCAGTAGATTCGTGAAATTCTAGCTATTGTGGTCGGAGGATGTTATTATGGGCAACCAACCTATGTGGTGCATAGTGTGATTTCAGCATAGGTGCATGATCATATTTTGGTACAATGTGTGGTGATTGATATAGTGTTTGCATGTTAGAATCAGGTCTTGTAGGGAAATTCGGAGGTTAGAATTTAGTTCTAAGGCTTTTGACCAAATAAAATGGAGGATCTTCAGTTTGGTTTGAGCTAATATATTCAACTAGGTTGTGGTGGCACGGGTAGGCGCACGAGGTGTTAAACAGTGATTTTGGACAACTCTGGAGCAGTCCTTAGCACGTTCGAGGACGAACATATGTTTAAGTGGGGGAGAATGTAACGGCCCGACCTGTCGTTTTGGGCACTAGCTCATCGTCCGGCGATTTGAGTCCTTGAGTAACTTCACTTCAGGAATTGTGACTTGCACGCATGGTCGGAATTGAATTCTGGGAAGTTCGAAATTGATTTGGAAGCAAAAGTCTAATTTCGAAAACTTTAAGTTGGAAGAATTGACTAAGGTATGACTTGTGAGTAAATGACCTCAGAATCGGGATTTGAAGGTTCCAATAGATTCGTATGATGATTTCGGACTTGGGCGTATGTTCGGGTTGAGTATCGGATTGCCCAGGTGCATTTCGGCGTGTATTGTAGAAAGTTGTCGTTTTGAAGGTTTTAGAATTTCCTAAACTTGGTTTGCGGTGGATCTTGGTTTTATTGATGTCTGTTTGGGATTCCGAGCCTTGGAAAAGGATCGTATTGTGATTTATGACTTGTACACAAAGTTTGGCGTCATTCCAGAATGTTTTGGTAAGATTCGGACGCGTTCGTCGAAGTTTAAAAGTCTGAAAGTTTAAAGAGAGGTTTCGATCGTCAATTCGCAATTTTGATATTGCCTGGCATGATTTGAGACCACGAGTAGGTCCGTGTTATGTTATAAAACTTGTTGGTAAGTTTGGACTGGGTCCGGAGGCCTCGGGTGTGTTCCGGACGAGTCGCAGATCAATTTGGAGCTTTGTTGTATTGCTGAAGGGCCTGAGTACTGGTACAATCGCACCTGCGTAAAATGGGCCGCAGGTGCAACTCCGTAAAAGCAGCCAGGTAGGCGCAAGAGCGGATTCTGGTTGGGCAGTGCTGAGAGAGCAGATGCGGTCATTTCACCGCAGAAGTTGGACCACACCTGCGGAGTGGGGAAGCGCATAAGGGGAGGTTAGCCAAAAGGCCTGGGCTGCGGAAGTGGGCATGGACGTGCAGGTGTGCGAACACAGAAATGCTTGAGGCCTGCAAAAGTGGAAGCGCAGATGCGCTACTTGGGGCACAGATGAAAGGACTGTTGGGTTGAGCTGGAGCCGCACATGTGATGGATTTTCCGCAGGTGCGGAGCCGAAGAAGTAGCTAATGGACCGCATGTGCAAAGGTCGTTGGGCAGTGAAGTGTTTTTAATCCGAGACTTACCCTATTTCTCTCACATTTTCATTTGGTTGGGCAATTTTTGGAGCTCTTGGAGGGAATAATTTTATCATCTATGTCAAGGTAAGTAATTCCCACATATTGTGAGCTAAATACATGGTATATATATGGATTTAAACATGGAAATTAGTAGAAATTTGGGATTTTGGTAGAAAATCTAGAATTTGGTATTTTTGGATCTTGACCACGAAATTGGATATCGAATTGGGAATAAATTATATATTTGAGTTCGTAGTGTTATGGGTAATGTTTATCTTCAAAAATCTTCGGATTTCAGGCACGTGGGCCCGATGGTTGATTTTATTGACTTTTCGAGCGAAGTTGGAAATTCTTATAAATTGATTAATTATGGGTAATCGAGTATATATTTGTGGATTTGCACATTGTTTGACTAGTTTTGGATTGACGGGCAAAGGTTTGAGGTGTTATAGAGGTCGTGGAGCCGGTTATGGAACTTCGGAGCAAGGTAAGTCTCCTGTCTAACTCTATGTAGGGGAAACTACCCATAGGTGATGTATTTCATATGTGCTACTTGTTGTGGGGGCTACGTACGCACGATGTGACGAGAGTCCATATGTAGCTAGATTCATGTTATATCCGGGTAGACTTAGGTTTCCGCCATGCTATAATTGTACTATTTGAGTTGTCTCTTGCCTATTGAATTCCTTTATTTTACATTGCGACTTGAAACTAGACTTGTATAGAGTGATAGACTTGCTATTGTAGAGACTCAACGGGCTTCATGATTAGCCTCGAAATAATTGTACTCTTCTTACGAATTTCTTCTGCATTATGCGTTTTAATTGAAAGGTTTTTCCTTAAAATCTATCACTCACATGTTCCTTTGTGAGTGGGGTCAAGGACCCGTTAAAGCTTCTTATTCTAATGGGATCGGGTCGTTCGCCTCGGTAATGCGCACATTATGATACGATCAGGTCTTTTTTACCGTTTGCCTCCGCAATATAATAGATGTATCTATGGTTCGTGCGTTCGACCCTCGGCAGTGCACATATTATGATGGGATCGGGTTGTACGCCTCATCATTTTTATAAAATACTCTTATGAAATTGTGCATAATATTTGGCAAAAAGCTAGTATATATGTGAGTTTTCCTGATTTGCACTGTGACGACCTATCTGGTGAGGTCCATTGTATATTTATATTCCCACTAGGGAGGTAGTTGCTTAGTGAGAGCATGAGTTTACTGTTCAGAGGAGGATTGTAACTCGTATTTATATTTGTTCATACCGTTTATCTTGTTCTTCCCCATATTATTTACTTCTTACTGTACCTGTCTTATTGGACCACTGGTAAGTGTCGATGTTGACCCCTTGTCACTATTTCTATAGGTTAGGCTAGATACTTACTGGGTATGCGTTGATTTACGTACTCATGCTACACTTGATGCACTTATTGTGCAGGTATATATACATGTTTCTGGTGTTCATCTGGGCGCAGAGGCGCGGCATTGGCGAGGACTTTACGGTGAGATGCATTCCATGTTACGATTCACAGCATACCGAGTCTCCATCAGAGTTATTTATATTCTCATGTCTAACTTGGGGATTCCTACTGGTTGTTCGTTATTGTAGTTCACGGAGTTATTATCATTTTACTATGTAAATTCCATTTCATACTACTTAAATAATAGAGATTTTGATTTCGAAAGTAATAAAATGAGTAATTAAGTTGATCAATCATTGTTGACTTGCCAGACGGCGGCGTTAGGCGCCATCACGACCTTTAGTGGATTTTGGGTCGTGACATGATCGAGCTTAAACGCATGGTACACCACTCCCTAATATCATTACTGTTTGATTGAGTTGAAATACAGGGTATACTACTCCCTGATATCATTCCAATATTGAGTACAGCATTCCCTAGTTTTTACCAGTACAGGGTACACCAACCCTTAGCTTTGTTTTCTAACATAGGGTACACCATTCCCTAGTTGATTTTATCTTAAATGCAAGGTACACCACTCTCTGGTATCATTGTTAATATAGGGTACACCATTCCCTATCCACATTTTTTCAATATAAGGTACACCAATCCTTAGTTGAGGCACCATTTAGACAATCAGGGTACACCATTCCCAAAGAATCATATTTTTCCAAGGTACACCATTCCCGACCTTTTTATTGCTTTCAATAATGAAGTAGTTTAGAGTTTTTGTTACAAATAACTCACGAAATTATCCTAGTAAAAACTGGGGTAGAAGAATTCCATTCGTTTGTTTGTTTTGGTATCTGAGCAGGTTTTACCTCGAGGCACAGGGTTCGAGATGACCAAATATAAGAAGTCTCAATCCAGAATAAAAGAAAAGAAAAAAGGAGTGGATCCAAGATGCAGAAGCTGATGAAAAGATGTAGACTGCTCAAGACATGACTGAAGTCACGAGCATTGCATTTCCCGTTTTGATGATAAGAAGCCTTAGAAGAATGAACTAACAACTGCATCTAATAAGCATCAAGGCTCAGATCAAAGTCTGCATGAATAACCAATCAAGACTCAAGATCAAGTTTCAGAAGACTTATAGATAGGAATCTGGTAACTCACAGATGATAGACTTATTTAGTTTCTTTTGATTTTGATTTTGATGTAATAATAGGACAACGGACCGGAGCCTCGACGAAACCTCACTCTACCCCGCAAATCATCATTCCACCACTCTCCTTGAACTACACGCGACCTGATTCGCTTATAACCCGGGATATGCATACTGTCCAAAATCAGGGCTCGGTTGCACTCTTCTCTTTTATCTTCTTCCCTTTTTAAAAAATAATGGTTTGGTCAAATATTAGTCATATCGCTCATCTTTTATTTGCCTGAAAACTCTTCATGTTTTCAATCAAAGAGGGGCATGCTGTGAGCACCTAATTTCTGACCACATTTAGATTTTTACAACTTTTTAATATTTAAATATCTTTTACGTTTATTTTTTATATTTTAGCCTTTATTTCATTCTTTTTATTTACTAGGTTTGTTTAATAAAATTAAAAAATCACACAAAAGAGTCACATTTTTAGATATTCGTTGTGTTTTATTTGCAAAAGAAAAGAAAAGTTACAAAAAATATATTTTTCTTCTAATTTGTTTTAGACTAATAGTTTTATAACTTTTTTCTTAGTAGTTTCTTATATTTATTCTAGTTTAAAAATATTCGTGTAGTAATTTTAATTTTAGATTATTTTTAAAAGAAAAGACAAAAGAAGCAATGCAAAAATGTCACCTAGCCAAGATTCTTTCCTATCTTTTGGTAACAAACTCACATGTCACTTTCTTGACAATATCCTTTTAATTCACACACTCTACACTTTGGATTCTTTTTGCAAAAATCACATGTACATTCCCTTTGGATTCCCCCACATCACATTTTTTGGCACACTTTACTCACATGACCAGTTTTACTTGCTCCCCAAGAATTTCATCTTTACCTCTCCATATAATATACACACAAAACAAAAAAAAAAGGGACGGAGGGAATAGAGATATAAAGAGGCGAGCAGAGGAGGATATTTCTCTAGGCAGCCAACGAAAAGGGGACCTTCTTCCTCATAAAAATACTAGATCTAGAGCTTAAGATCCACCATGAAAGAGACATGAGAGCTCATCTTTCCCATCTGAAAAAGCCATGCCAAACTTAGTGTTATGACCCAAAACCAACCCGTCGTGATGGCGCCTATCATAGTACTAGAAAAATCGACTACTCAGACATTTCAAATACTTTTAATCTTTGAAAGATACTAAAACAGTTTAATTAAAGGAAAAATCTCCTAAAACAGGATAGGAAATCATAACTCAATACATAAATCTTCCCAAAATCGGGGTGTCATTGAGTACATGAGCATCTACAAAATAACATAGTCTGGTACACTATCTAGAAAGTAAAACAGAATAAATAAACTAAAAGATAAGGGAGAAGAGTCAAGGTCTGCGAACGCCAAGCAGCTACCTCGATGATCGTCGGAGGTCTGGACTCTACAAATCACCAATCGTCGTGACTGGGAGCACCTGGATCTGCACATAAGGTGTAGGGTGTAGCATGAGTACAACCAACTCAATAAGTAACAAATCTAACATTTGGACTGAAAGTAGTGTTGAATTCAAATATTACAACCCACTTTCAACATTTAACAGTAAAGAAAGTTACAGAAAATATGACAGTGATATCTCAGAAATTCATAGTCTACAAGTGAAGGTACAAGAATTTAGGCATGCTTTCCGATTTTACAACAAAACTTAACACATAACAGGGCAGGTCCATCCCAGGACAGATCTAGCCCGAATGCAAATAAACCAAGGCACATCCAACCCAAATGTAAATATCTGCTAGCATTGCGCTCGCTGTGGATGTGCAGACTCCGGAGGGGCTGATCCATCCCAAGCGCTATAATAAGCCAAATCCTGGCATGAATCAATAAAACATATTGCGGCGTTAGCCCGATCCCATGAATACCACTCACAATAAGCCCTCAGCCTTACTTAGTCAATATTTTTTCTAGTCTCTCGGTCTCACCAGAATTATGATAATCAGCCTAAACAATGATGATATGATGTATCAAATAAAGACAATAGAGACTGAGACATATTATGCAAATAATAATTGTGACTGAGTATAAATTGACAGATTAAGTAATTAATTCAACAGCAAAGAGCGACCATTGTGGGTCCCAATAGTACCAACACCAAGCCTAAGCAGGGTTTCTAACATGACTTACAACTCAATAGCTCCAACGCATGGTGAAAATACGGGTAACAACAAGATTATTTAACTATTTAGTTCCATGGAATCTACCAAGTCACAATTTTTACGGCACGCCTAGATACTCGTCACCTAGCACATGTATCACCTCAACACCAATCACATAACATAGAATTCAGGGTTTGATACCCTCAAAACTAAGTTTAGAAAGGTTAGTTACCTCAAACCGTGCAAATCTCTACTCCAATACGCCCTTACCTCACGAAATGGCCTCTGAATGCCTCGAATCTAGCCACAAACAGTTCGATACAAGCAACACGAGTTAAAGAAATTAATGCCATAAGAAAATACTAATTTCTCAATCAAAAGTAAAAAATTCAACTCAAAACAGGCCCCTAGGCCCACGTCTCAGAATCCCATAAAAGTCACAAAATTCGGAAACTCATTCAACTATGAGTCCAACCATACCAAAATCCAACACCAAAATGATACCCAAATCCACAAATTTAAACTCTCCAAATCCATAACCTCAAACTCCCAAAATTACACCTAAAAATCACAAAATCTAGGTGGAAACTTTAATGGGGAAACATAATTATTGAATAAATTTAACCACAAGTGACTTACCTCAAAAATCCCTTTGAAATCCCTCTCATAAATTGCCTGAGCCTGAAATGTCCAAAATGATGAAAATCTCAAAACCCTTGAAATTAATTCTCTGCCCAGTGTTTTCGTACCTGCAACTCATTTAGTTGCACATGCGGTCTCGCTAGTGTGATAAATCTTCCGCATCTGCAGTTTTCCAAGACTCCACTACCTCCACTTCTGTGATCCCTCACGTGCAGGTGAGTGCCCGCACCTGCGGAAGTTCTTCCGCATTTGCGCTCCAGTGACCACTAATCAAATCCTGCTTCTGCGCTCCATTCGCCGCACGTGCGGCCATGCAGGTGCGGAATTTCCCTTGCACATGCGATCACTACGCACTCAACTCCAGGCCATATCTACGCTTTTCATGCTCGCACCTGCGATCACCACTCCGCATGTGCGATTGCACCAGAACTAACGAGCTTCAATAGCCTCTCAACTTCCAAACTTGATCCTTTAACCATCTGAACTCCACCCGAGGCCCCCGGGGACTCAACAAATTATACTAATAAATCCTAAAACACGATACGAACTTAGTCGAGCATTCAAATCACATCAAATAATTCTAAAATTACGAATCGCGCATCGATTCAAGTCTAATGAACTTTTGAACTTCTCACTTCTACATTCGATGCTGAAACCTATCAAATCACGTCCGATTGACCTCAAATTATTCACACAAGTTACAAATGATATAACGGACCTATTCCAACTCTCGGAACCCCAATCCGAGCCTGGTAACCACAAAGTCCACTCTCGGTCAAACTTCTAAATTTCCAACTTTTTCATTTCAAGCCTAATTCAACTACGGACCTCCAAATCACAATCCGGACACACTCCTAAGTCTAAAATCACCCAACAGAGCTAACAGAACTATCAAAACTCTATTCCGGATCCATTTACACATAAGTCAATATCCGGTCAACTATTTTAATTTAATCTTCCAACCTTGAGTGTCTCAACTCATTTCGGACCCGAACCAAACTACCCCGGTAAGTCACATAATAACATTAAGCAGGGAATGAGTAGTAAATGGGGGAACGGGGCTACAACTCTCAAAACGACGGACGGGTCGTTACACTTAGCCTTCAAAACATCTCAAAACACCATAAAATAACTCTGAAAATCAGCTTAAACCAGCCACCCAAGCTCCACCATTAGAAGCAGTCGTACAACCTCACCATTTCAGCTCAAAAATTCAGCAAGAACAGCCTCCAAACCAGCTTCAAAATGACTCAAAACCATCCCAAAAATCGGCTGAATCCACCCCAGAAGCAGTCCAAATTTCAGCCAAAATTACCCGGCAAAACAGCTCGTTCTCTCTCAGTTTCTTTTACCTTCGAGGTCGAGTTTCCGGCGAGTCAAGGTAGTCTAGTCTAATGCCATCGAGATTTCGTTTGTCTGTTTTGTTCATGGTTTGAGGTTCGTCGAGTTCTCCTGTTCGTTGGTTTCCAGTTGTAATCTTGTTGTTTGAAAGTCCTGTAACTCAATACCAAAGGAAACGTCCTTAAGCTCAACTGAAAGTTCAGTTCTCTTACTTTTTTATTCAATAATAAATATCAGGCTTCAACTATTTCTCTAGAATATTTAAATAAGTTTGGTAAATTCACTTTGTTTGGAATTTAGCTCGGGGATGTTTTGTTTGGATGAATTGATCTTATGGACTCAAATGAAGTAGGCTATGTGACAGTTTATTTTCCTTTATCACTATTTGATGAAATGCTTTATTAATCATGGTAGTTATTTGTTTTCTTATTTAAATGGAATAGTTGATGCTTAGATTATTTTTGACAGTTTGTTTATCTCGAATTCTTGTTGATATGCAAAGAGTTAAGTTCAGAAAATGTATCCAATATTTATTACTAATAAAAATAGAAACATTAGTAGACCTTAGCCGTAGTTTTTAGTGGCAATTTTGATCAAGTGACTTTAAAATTCTTAGTGCTACTCCTAAAACTAGAGTACATCACTTCTTTCACAATAATTAATTCCATATCCATATACTCTTGAGCCTTACGGTAATCTCAAATTAGCTTTAGGAAAATAACTCATGAACAATCACAGTTGCTTTAGGCACATTTATAAATAAATTATCATGGTTATGAGTATGGTTTTCGTAACATAACTATGATACGTAAATCCAAAATTCAAGTGCACGTTCGCGTGACTTGATTTTACAACTTCAAAGCAAACTCAACTTGTTTTAAACACAAAGCACAAGTGTAGTGGAACAAATTAGCTCTATCAAATATATGAGTGGAAAAAGTTAGAAAGTTTACACCAACTAAAGAACTTTCTTCTTTTTCAAAAAGTTTAGCTTCCAAAATATATAATCTCATTAGTAATCTCAAACGATTTCTCAAAATCTGATTTGATCGGTAAATCCAAATCAAACTCAAAAGATTCCATCTCACAATCAAACAAGAAAGAATCAAATGGCTTAAAGCTTGAAACTTTACCACTTAATTCACCTTCAAATAAACAATTATCACCAATTAAAGATCGGTAAATGGTCAAATATACCCCTGTACTTTCAAAAAAGATTTAAATATACCTTTCGTTATACTATGAATCCAAATATACCATTGTCGCTATACTTTGGGTTCAAATATACCCATCATTTAAACGGAG
This sequence comes from Nicotiana tabacum, assembly GCF_000715075.1. Lineage (NCBI taxonomy): Eukaryota > Viridiplantae > Streptophyta > Magnoliopsida > Solanales > Solanaceae > Nicotiana > Nicotiana tabacum. The sequence goes on along the minus strand of NC_134093.1, from coordinate 27,509,661 downwards.
GGATATGTATTATCATCATGTTGGTTATTTCTAAATATCTCCTAATTAATTAAAAAGACACATACTCATACCCGAAATATTTGTAAAAATTGCTTTAAAAAAACTGAAAAAACCAAAAAATATTTTTTTTTATAGAAACAAACAAAGCAAATTCAACAAAATATTTTTATTTTTTAAAAACTAATGCACCTGTAGTCCACTGCTTTAGGAAAGTCTTTTTATTTTTTATTTTTTAATGTAAAATCTTTTTTTTTCAATTTTTACAAAAGTTTTTTTTTTTTTGTAAAAACTTTAAAAAATGATTTTGTTTTAAAAACTGAAAAAAGACTTTCCTAAAGCAATTGACTACAGTTGCATTAGTTTTAAAAAAAAAACAAAAATATTTTGTTGGTTTTGTTTTTTCAGTTTTTACAAAAAATAGTTTTTTAGTTTTTTCAATTTTGTTTAAAGCAATATTTTTTGTAAAAAACTGGAAAAAAATATTTGTTTTAAAAACTGAAAAAAGACTTTCCTAAAGCAGTGGACTACAGGTGTATTAGTTTTAAAAAACGAAAATATTTTGTTGATTGTTTTTTTTCAGTTTTTATAAAAACATATTTTTCAGTTTTTTAAAGAATTTTTTACAAATATTTCGGGTGTGCGTATGTATCTTTTTAATTAATTAAGAGATATTTAGAATTGACCAACATGACGATGACATGTATCCATTCGTCTAAATGAGGGGTATATTTGAACCCAAAGTATATAGGTATGTGTATATTTGTACTCATAGTATAACGAAGGGTATATTTTAAACCTTTTTCGAAGGTACAGGGGTATATTTGACCATTTAACGATTAAAGAATGATCCTCAAAATAGTAAGCATGATCAATAGGAGTCAATGGATCAAACTCAACAAAATCACATAAATATGCAACCTTTACTATTTTCTCAGCCTCAATCAATGCTTCTACATAAGCAAATAGATCACTCAAACCATCGAAACATCTAGAATTCCTATCTAGTGTATCTTCACAACTCAAAAGAATCATTAGAGTCAATAAATGTACCCAAACTAACACTTGAAACATATTATACTCATCACAAGAAGAAAGGGTGTTAGGCTTAGCAATCATGCCTTGATGCTCTTCTAAATATTCTATTTTACCTCCTTGAAGAAGGGAAGAATCTTCACTTTGGATTAGGGCGGATACGGTCACCTAACTTGGAGTCCTTTCTTGAAGAGTTACACTTGAATTTTTCTTCAAAGGATCTATACAATAAACCTAACAACTAGCAAGAAAAGCATTAGTCATGAAAGAATTATAAGAAGAATATTCCTCACTTGAACTCTCTTGTTTTCTCTCTTCTTTATTTTCATTCTTCTTTTCAATCTTTTCCCTTCCTTCTTTCTTGGCTTTCTCACTCAATTCTTGCATATGCCTATAATCTTCACTCACTTGAAATGGAGTCAAAGGAGTAAGGACTGGACTATCTTTTTACCATTTTCCTCAAAAGAATATTTATTGGTCCTTCCATCATGTAGAGAACCCATTTCATATTGCCATAGTCTCCCCAACAATAAATGACATGCTTGCATGGGCACCACATCACAAAGAATATCATCAACATACTTTTTAATTTTGAAGCTCACCAAGACTTGTCTAGTCACTTTAAGTTCACCACATTCATTAAGTCATTGGAGTTTATAAGGATGAGTATGTCTTTGAGTCTTCAATTTCAACTTGTCAACAATAGAAGCACTAGCAACATTAGCACAACTACCACCAGGCAAATTAGGAGTATCATATTCCCCTTCATCATCACATTTGGCTTCCTCTTCGTCACATAATTCTCTACTTTCTTCTATTTCATAGGCCTCCTCCATAAGAATTATAGTTCTTCTATTAGGATATTCACTCATTTTATGACCATAACCTTGACATTTAAAGCACCAATTAGAGTTAGTATTTTGTAAGTAAGGTTTAGAATTTCTACCTCTCTCCTTAGCCTCCACATTTGGTTTGTCTTTGTCATTTTACCACTTAGAGTCAACTTTTGACGTGTTTTCATTTGAAAAAGATTGCCAGGTTTTCTTGTTTTTGCTCCATAAAGTGTTGTAGCTTTTGGATTTTCTCTCATTGGGTTTATTCTCTTCTTGAAGTTTATTTTCAACCTTGATAGCCCGTTGGATTGCCTCATGTATAGTAACAAATTTGTGCAAAGTCATATGGCTAGAGATTTCACGCTTAAGCCCCGTCAAAAATATAAAAATCATGAGTCTTCCATTATCATCAAGATTGGCTCTAACCATAGTGGTCTCCAAATCTTCAAAGTAAGCCTCCACATTATTGTTTCCTTGTTTCATGTTGTAAAATTTGGTGAGCAAGTCATTTACATACTCTTTAGGCACAAATGTTGCTCCCATAACCACTCTAAGAAACCCTCAAGAATCAATAGCAATATCTCCATTTCTATTTATATATCGTTTCTCTTTCTCCCCCAAGAAGAAGCATAACCAACAAGTTCAGAAATGGCATGCTTGAACTTGTTTGTATTGGATACATTGTTAATCTCAAACATCTTTTCCATTTGTATTTCTCATTCTAAATATTCCTCGGAGTCACTACTTCCCTTGAAAGTAGGAAGTGAAGTCTTGATGCTGTTAATACCCTGGTCTTCTTCATCTACCCACCTTCTACTAAGCCTGGCAAGTGGGCCGGTCCAGGCCCGGGACCGCGGGCCAGGACCGTTTGATCCCGATTTAGCGGGCCTGGTCCGGTCTCGTGAGCCGGTCCTATGATTTGGGCCCGTCAGGCCCGGGACCGTTTGGCCCGCCAGGGCCCGGGATCGACCCGGTCCCTTAGCGGGTCTCGTTGGCTATTTATAAAATAGCCATTTAACTCCCCTCCCCCCAACTTTGTTTTAATCCCAAACTTTTTATAATTACACTTTTTTCCTATTTTCAACTATAAATACCCCATCATTATTTCATTTTTTCTTACAAAATCATCAATCTATCACAATCTCTCTCTAATTTACTTCTATAATTGCTACTATTGCTTACTTTATTGTTACAATTTGTGAAACAATTGTGAAGTTGGTGAATTGAATTCTTCAACGATAATCAATTTCCAACAAGTTGTTCGTCAATTCGGTAAACTCGTTCCAACTCTTAAGTTTCAATATTATAATTTTGTTTGTTTTATTTACTTTGCTTGATTAATTAAGATGGCTTATTCCTTAAAAAATATGTTTAGTAAAAATAAGGAAAAATCGAAGAGTGGTGAATCTAGTGGCCAATCTGTTCCTCCTCCACTTCCCCTGGCTCCCCGACCAAACCTGTTACCCGTCCTACACCTCATATTCTTGATAGCGATAATAGTTTATTACAATTTATCGAGAGTCAATTTTTCCATAATATTGCACCCGGTGAACAATTAAACCATGAATATATGAATGCTCTTTATGGTAATCCAACTATTGATGAAATGGTGATGAAGAAATAGATTTTGATGAAATGCAACCGGATGACGATACACCCACTAGTCCTGCTCCTGAAGTTAACCCAACTAATAATAATCCAGATGATCCCCCATCTGACCCTCCTATTAGTGCCCCTACTTTTTCTAGACAACCTTCTAAACGGGCAGAAACATCTCTTGTTTGGCAATTGTTTACTCAACTAAGAGAAAAAAATAGGGCTAAGTGTAAAACTTGTGGCAAAGAGTTAGTTTTTCAATATGTTGGAAGTCGGGGGAGGGGAGGGGAGGGGAGGGACGGGAAGTTTGACTAGACATATATTGCTACACCCTCAAGATAAAGCTAGATATTTTTGTATGAAAACTTTGGCTGAGGGGACAAGTGCACCTAGTCAGGCTGACCTTAGTACCGGGTCAAATCAATTTCAACCGGGAATTAACACTGTTACCGGTGGTATTTTATATTATGATCGAAAAAAAAATCGGGAAGAATTGGCAAAAATGGTTACTGTTATGTGCTTATCCTATAGTTTTCCTTCTAACCCCCACTTTGTGCATTATATTAGAAAAGTTTATAATCCTACTTATAAAGGTTTTCCCCGCACAACCATAAAGAGTGATATTTATAAATATAAACATGAATATGAACAATATTTGCGTTATTTATTTACTCATATAAATTGTCGTCTTGCTATTACAACTGATATTGGTAGAAGTGGTAATGACTGTGATTGCCTTACTGTTACCAGTCATTGGATTGATGAGCATTGGATAATGCAAAAGCGCATTATTGCTTATAGAATAATTAATTCACGTCACACATTTTTCATGTTAGATGTATTTGTCATATTTACCATTTAATTGTGGGTGATGGTATGCGTCAAGTAAAACTTCAACTCGGTGATTATAGAGCGTCTATGAGGGAGAGCTTGGAAAAATCAGTACTTTTCAGAGATTGGATCCGTTCGGAAAGAAGAAATTTTGGACTTGCTGAATCACAACTAGAGGTAGACGAAGCTTACGTAGAAATGCTAGCTAAACTTGCGGAAGATGATGCTTCACCTGGAAGCGGTGATGACCAAGCTTCATTTCCGCCACCACCAACGGAAATTCCTCCGGACCTTGAAGGATTTATGAAATTTGTAAGAGATACCATGTAAATTAATATGTAACTTGTATTTTGGCACATCTTGATTAGTTTCTTTTTCTTCTCAATGGTGGTATTAGCACCTTGTTGTGCTCATTCCATAGGGGGAGGAAGACTAAGAAAGATATTGCCATGATTTTTAATGCTATAATAAAAATATAACGCATTGATTTGAATATCTCTTTACAATATTTTTGTCTTTTTATATATCTTAAGCTATACATATAGTATAATATAGTATAGTATAGTATAGTATAGTATAGTATAGTATAGTATAGTATAGTATAGTATAATATATATAGTAAGATGTATATATATTATAGTATAGTATAGTATATACTATATATACAACTTAAGATATATAAGCTATATTCGATATACATATATATATATACATATATATATAAGCTTATATATATACTATACTATACTATATATACATCTTAAGATATACTATATATACATAGTATACTAGATATATATATATATATAGTATAGTATAGTAGATATACATGTATATATAGTATATCTTAAGATGTATATATAGTATATAAATCGAATATAGCTTATATATAGTAAGATGTATATATATATATATATAGTCTCCTCCCCCGTATATATATATATATATATATCTTAAGATGTATATATATACTATAATATACTATATATATACTATAATATATATACATAGTTTATAAGTCATATTCGATAGTATACATCTTAAGATATACTATATATACATCTTACTATATATATATATAGCTTATATATCTTAAGATGTATATATAGTATATTTTAAGATGTATACTATGTATATATAATATAGTATATATATATATATATATATATATATATATATATATATATATATATATTAAGATGTATATATAGTATATAAATCGAATATAGCTTATATATCTTTATTACTATTTTTTTTATCTAACTTCTATTAAAAAAAATTAAAAATAGAAAGTTTCTGTTGGGCCCGAGACCGGCCCACTTAACCCGGGACCGTTAGTTCGTGGTCCCGATCCCAAGCCGGTTCCAGCAATAAGCCCGCGAAGCCCGGGACCGTTTAGGACCGGACCGCATAGGACCGACCCACTTAGGATCGGGCCCGCAAAACCCACTTAGGACGGGGCCCGGCCCACTTGCTAGCCTTACCTTCTACCATGTTCTTCATTACCAACATTTTCCTCATAAGCATCATTCAAGTTTATACCTTGATAATTCCTACCATGCCTTCCACCTCTCCCTCTAAAGCCTCCTTGTCCATTCCTTCTAGGTTGTACTCCAATCGGTTCGTCATATTGCTCATCATAGTCCAAATCATCATCAAAGTCATTTTGTGGTTGTTGTGACCTAAGAGGTTGTTGTTGATCCTCAACTCTTGCTTGTCTACCTTATGGAAGTGGACTTTGTCTTGGTAATTGATTGTTATCAACTTGTGGTTGATTGATTAGCCTTGCAATATATGGTGCGGTGGGAGTAGAATTATTTTGTGGTGTTGCACTAGTTCCCACTCCTTGGTTAGGATTAGGTGATAATCCTTGCCATTGGTTAAGACGGTTGTCGTGAGACTTGGCCATATGTTCCATGTTGTCAACTTTCATAATTAAAGCTTGTAAATCCTCCAAAATAGTCTCATTAGAGACTCCTTCCTTTGAAGTTGAAGTACCACCAATATTCAAAGACATAGTATCTACAAACAAAGAAAACAATTTTAAAAAATAAAAGGACCTCTCCAATTCACTCCCTTAGTGTATCCCTCAAAGATTGCACTCAAATTTTACCATTCGTTGTATAGGGTAAATATGTTTGTATTAAATGATTGCATAAGGAAGTCACACGTAGACCCGAATACAGAAGATAGTTGAATCTGAAGGCAACAATCCTGTGTATTACTGGAGAGAATAATACACATAAGGATAAAGTGAATGCCTGCCACCCGGTAGCATTTAATGATGAATATTCTACAGCGTTAAGTACACGGCTCGTTACAAAGAATATGACATTCACTGCATGTCGTTACATATTCTTCAATGGCCCTCATAATTGGCATTAAAGAGAAGCTTGACCCTAGAACCTTGTTCCCTAAGTGCGACCATAAATAGTAAGCTCTATTATCATTGTAAAGGACATGAATTTTCTAGCAAACATACACTATACTCTATTCAAAGCTCAATATAATTTATTTTCTTGTTTATTGATATCATTGTTGTTGTGCCTAGATGCCTTGCTCCTGGAATTGTTATTTATGCTATTTTATCTCTATCTCAAGGCTAAGTATTATATTTTCGTCTATTTCATCTATTATTTCAGGATCAAATTAATTCACTTTTCTATAAATCACGTATAAATTCAACAATACAGTTTTACGGGTAAATAGTTTGGTGCCCACCGTGGGGCTTAGACAGTTGTGTAACTAAGTTGGTCCTTGCCTCTTTTACTAACATATTTGATTATTTGTTCTTAGAAAAAAATCATAGAAAATGGCAGATAATGGTGTTAACAACACACACAACCTTGAGACCCAAGGAAATCAGCCTCAGCACGAGGATTCAATCAGCGATACCCGCAGTAAGGGGAATGAGGCCACACCACTCCATGGAAAGTGATACCCGCGTCATGTTAGAGAGGTGACTCCTGATGATATTGAAGAAGAGCTTATCGTCGAAGCGGTAGAAGTCTTGCAGGAGCAATAAGAGACCATTTTAGGCCATCTCACACGGCAGGATAAGGTTATGACTAAGATGTAGAAGGTGTTATAGGGTGCTTCAAATAATGCGAGTGGACGAGGTCCAGTTCCTCCCGGTGCTACCACAAATCAAGCAACGCAAATGGTCGACAACAATATCCAGAGGGGAAAGGTCGAATTTGATAGGGCCGAGGTAGTGGATCCGGTCACAACAACGAGAATGATCCCTTGAAAAATGAACTCATACTGTTTATGAGGAAAGTGAACACCTGCATAGACCAAATCCCGAGTGCACCACCGGTGCTGAAAGGGCGGACTCAAAGAAGTACATTTAATTGCCGTACAAACTAAGCACGACACCAGAATTGATCCTGAAGCAATTTAAAATGTCGGATATGCCGAAATATGATGGGACTTCAGATTCTCAGGAACATATCACCACTTCTACAATGGAGGTAAAGGGGAACGATTTAACGCCCCATGAGATTGAATCAGTGTTGCTGAAGAAATTCAGAGAGACTCTCATGAAGGGAGCCTTGACATAGTATTCGCTTTTGCTCGAGCATTCCATAGATTCTTTCGAGATGCTCGCGAACTGTTTCACTAAGGCCCATGTCGGGGCACGAAAGGCAGATATTTTGAGGATTGCAGAAGGAGAGTCCGAGTTTCTGTAGGAATTTGTAACCCGGTTCCGGAAGGATATGATGTTGTTATCAGTCGTTCTGGATGAATGGACGACTGTAGCATTCACCAAAGGTTTGAATTCAAGGAGTTCTGATGCTTCAAAGAAGTTGAAATAAAGCTTTCTCAAGTTCCAAGCTAGAACTTGGGCGGATGTTCACAACCAGTATGTGTCAAAGATAAATATTGAGGATGATCAACTCGGTTTCCCGACGTCGGTTAAGGGTCATGAGAAAAATACAGAGAAATCAAAAGATGATTTCGACACAGATCGACAGTCTTATAGGAGCCGATTTTGCCCCTATAAATGGGCTGAAGAACACAGCAGAGGTTTTCGATAGGCAGATAGGCTTGTTACAGATAGAAGAACTGATAGCGGTCGGAGAAACATGTCATTACAAGACAAGGAAAAGTCAGGTTCTCGAGATTCTTGTTACCCCAGACTTTCATAATAAAACTTCAATGTCGGTGTAGTACAGTTGATATCGGTTATGAGGAACATTAAAGAAGCACGGTTACCAAAGCCAATGAGATCTGATCCCAGCCATAGGGATCCCAATTTGTGGTTCAAATACCACGGGATAAACGGTCACCGGACTGGGGACTATCGGTATATGTGCAAAGAGGCGGCGACACTACTAAAAAATATCCATCTTAGGGAATTCCTAAGTGACCGGGCTAAAAATAATTATGATCGTAATCGTGACAACACGGAGCCCTCGAAAGTAGGAGAAGATTCCCCTCGTCTGACTATCAACATGATTTTTGGGGGAAACGAGATTAATGGGGTTACATTCTCGGCAGCAAGAAAAATAAAGGTGTCGGTAACCCACAACAAGAAGCTCCGGAAAGTCGCTGAAGACGACATCACTTTCACGGAGAAAGACACAGATGGATTATTGCTACCACACAATAATGCATTGGTAATATCTTTAAATGTATGAGATTTTAAAATTAAACGTGTTCTAGTGGATCTAGGGAGGTCGGCCAATATTATATAATGGGGGGTATTGGAATAAGCCAAGCTCACCGGAAGCATCATTCTGGCCACAAAACTTCTCGATGGGTTTAACTTAACAAGCGTGACAACCCGAAGAGAGATCCTGCTGGCCACAAATGCCGAAAGAGTGATGAAGATGACCCTTTTCAAAGTGATGGATGGTGATATGGGCTACAAATTTATCCCCGGAAGACAATGATTGCACAAGATGAAAATTGTGCCATCAACATATCACCAGTTACTAAAATTCCCAACTCCCGAGGGAATTAAACAAATAAGAGGTGACCAACTGGTGTCAATAGAGATGAATGCAATTTCGGTCTCCAGTAGCAAAGGGAAATAGCATGCGACATAGCAATCATAGGAACCTGCGCCTGCTCCCGAGTCAAGTGAAGTCAACTAAAGGGAAGATGCATATAAATCTTATCAGGTGCCAAGGTATTTCCAGGTACCAGAAGAGACGGACGCAACAAAATCCACAGTGTTAGAGCTTGAGCAAGTTGCATTATTTGAAATAATGTTGGAGAGGAAATTACACTTGGGGACAGGACTACACCCCGAGCTCAGGTCTGGGTTTATTTAATTTCTTAAATTTAACGTCGATTGTTTTGCATGGTCGCATGTGGATATGACAGATATCCCACCGGAAGTGGACGTACACAAGCTAAGCTTGATCCCAGCATTCCTCCGGTAAGACAGAAAAAATGTCATATTGTCGAGGCTAGAAACAAATTCGTGAGAGAAGAGGTAACTCTCCTACTTGATATCGGTTCAATCTGAGAGATAAAGTATCCAAACTGGCTAGCTAACATAGTGATAGTTCTAAATAAGAATAATCAATTTCTCATGTACGTAAACTATAAGGACTTGAATAAGGCGTGCCCAAAGGACTCGTTCTCATTTCCAAACAATGATCAAATGATTGATGCAATGGTCGGGCATGAGTTAATGAGTTTTCTCGATGCTTACTCCGGGAACAACCAAATTAAGATGAACCCGGAGGATCAGAAAAAAACTTCGTTAATAATGAATTTCGGCACATATTACTATAATGTGATGCCCTTCGGGCTAACGAATGCCAAAGCCACATATTATCGGCTCGTAAACAAAATGTTTGAAAAACAAATAGGAAAAACCATGGAAGTTTATATATACGATATGCTTGTTAAGTCTTTGAATGCAGGTGATCATCTTAAACATTTGCAAGAAACTTTTGACATCATAAGGAAGCATAACATGAAGCTTAACCCCGAGAAGTGTGCGTTTGGGGTCAGCTCCGGTAAGTTTCTGGGATTCCTGGTATCACAAATGGGGATTGAGGTTAACCCTAATAAAATCAAAGTCATCGAAGACATGGGACCAGCTATCAAGCGTAAAAGAGGTTCAAAGGCTCACGGGGAGATTGGCAGCTTTGAGAAGGTTCATTTCCCAATCTTCAGAGAAATGCCATCACTTCTTCTCGTTACTCAAGAAGAAGAAGAAAAACTTCGAGTAGACCCCGGGATGTCAACAGGATTTGAGGGATTTGAAAAGGTACTTGTCTATCCCTCCATTATTATCGAAGTCAGAGGAAGGCGAAAAATTGTTAATCTACCTAGCAGTCTATGAGGTAGTGGTAAGTGCCGTTTTAGTCCGTGAGGATGAAGGTACGCAATCTCTCATTTATTACGTTAGTAGTATTTTGACGGGAGCAGAAACTCGCTATCCACATTTGGAGAAGTTGACCTTAGCCTCGTAGTCATTGCTCGGAAGCTTAGGAATTATTTTCAATATCACCCGATAGCTGTGGTGACCACCTTTCCCCGGTAGAATATCCTTCATAAACTCGAAATTTTGGGTAGGCTGGCCAAATGGGTCGTCGAAATGAGTGAATTTGACATAGAATATAAACCTAGGACTGCAATTAAGTTACAGGTTTTGGTCGACTTTGTGGCCGATTTCAGTCTGGGATTGTTACCTTTGGCAACCAAAGAATCAGTGTTGGTGTTAGAATCGACATCAAGAGTTTGGACCCTATTTATGGATGGAGCTTCCAACGTTAATGGGTCTAGGCTCGGTATAATATTAACCACGCCTTCGGGAGAAACCCTAAGGCAGTCCATAAGAACGGTTCCTCTGACTAACAATGAAGCAGAGTATGATTGCAGGACTCGAACTGGCCCGCAGACTAGATTTCGAGGTCATAGATATCAAATGTGACTCCCAACTGGTGGTAAATCAGGTCTACGAGATCTTTGAATCCAAAGAGGAACGCATGTAGAAATACGTAGTGAAGGTTCAGGCTTTGCTTACTCGATTCCGGGAGTGGTCAATTACGCATATCCTGAGGGAAGAAAATGCAGAAGCGGACGCATTAGCTAACCTTGGCTCATCAATGAAAATGAAGGGATCGGACCCCGATACGGTCGTACAACTTATGCACTCGGTTCTGGACGTATATAACTACTATGAGGTAAACGTGACTAATTTGGTTTAGGACTGGAGGAATGAGATCATTGATTACCTCAAGCACGGAAAGTTGCCTGAAGATCCCAAGTCATCCCGGGTGCTACACATTAAGGCAGCGAGATATAGTTTCAAAGGAGGTCAATTGTATAAGAAATCTTTCCAAGGCCCGCTGGCCCGATGTTTAGGAGCCTCTGAAGCTAATTATGTTATGCTAGAAGTCCATGAAGGGATTTGTGGAAATCATTCGGGAGCAGATTTCTTATTGCTAAAATTGGCAAGGGCAGGATACTATTGGCCCCGAATGGAACAAGACGCCAAAGCTTTTGTTCAAAATGAGATAAGTGCAAACGTTACGCATCGTTGGTACATTAACCAGCAGAACCATTGCACTCAGTTTTGTCTAAAATGGTTGTTCATGAAGCGGGGAATGGATATCATCGGACCACTGCCACCGGCCCCTAATAAGGTAATGTTTCTTTTGATTTTAACTGACTATTTTTCTAAGTGGGTTGAATTAGGTCCTTATCAAAAGATCGGCGAACGTGAAGTGGCAGATTGTTTATGTGAGAACATAATTTGCAGATTTTGGATACCAAAAGAGATAGCCTGCGACAACGGGCCACAATCTATAGGCGTAAAGGTCATGAAGTTCCTTGAAGACTTGATAATCACAAGGATCACTTCTTCGCCTTATCATCTTAGCACAAATGGTCAAGCGGAATCAACGAACAAAGTGATTATACAAAATCTCAAAAATAGATTGGAAGTAGCTAAAGGCAAATCACCCGAGGAACTACCTGGAGTACTATGAACGTACTGAACAATGGCCAATTCGAGCACAGGAGAGGCTCCTTTCTCCCTTGTGTACGGATCAGAAGCCTTGATCCCGATAGAAGTAGGGAAGCCTACCTTAAGATACTTCCAGGCAAATGAAGAAGCAAACAATGAAGCAATGTTGGTCAATTTGAAGTTGCTCGATGAACGCAGGGACTTGGCACATATAAGGATGACACCTCAAAAGCAGAGAATAGAAAGATATTACAATCGATGAACCAACCTCCATTATTTTAAAGTGGGAGACTTGGTTTTAAGAAAAGTAACTCAAAACACATGGGAACTCAATGCAAGGAAGCTAGGTCCAATATGAGAAGGCGCATACCGGGTTTCAGCTGTCACCGGGAAAGGATCATCCGAGTTGGAGAATCAAGATGGAGAAAAGTCGTCAAGCAACTAGAATATGGTAATGAAAGTATGTGTTGAACTCTTTTTCTCTTCAACCAGTTTTTGTCCCAATTGGGTTTTTCTGGCAAGGTTTTTAATGAGGCATCAACGGAAAGCATACTATGAAGGAAGTTTCAACAACAGCAATAAGACCTTTTAATAACAAGGCACACAAGCGAAGAACCACTCCGGAGCCGTTAGATAATCTTTTGTTCGGTAGCAAAGTTCTCACCAGGAAGTTAGGTTTGCTATCAAGCAAAGGTAACCCGACCGTTCATAAGTGCAAGCCACTAGGGGATTGTTAGATAGTCTTTGGCTAGATAGCATAAATTCCTAAAGGGAAGTGAAGTTTGTTACCGAACTGAAGATTATCTAGCAATTCATTAGTGGAATCCTCAAAGGTGTTAAACTTCCAGTGTTCCAATTCGCATTCTTCGTACTCGAACACTAGGGGAATGATATGAGGATACGGCAACAATAACTGCTACTTCGATCGGAATACGAAGCATAGTTATATCATCGAGAAAAGGGACTGCGCGACCAACCCTGTAGAAATAAGTTGTACAAGTTAGTCACAAGAATTAAAAATTTATTTTTAGCACAATGAATGCTTATGTACCTTTTGAAAATGGAAGGAATAAAGTAAAATCCTTTTATTTGTATCTTGTTTCTTGTCTGAACGATGAACTGATTTTGTCATTTGAAAGTGCTGTAATGAACAGGAGAAGTCCTCTTTAAGAGCACAGTAAACATAAGAGGTCCCTCTCTTATGAATACCCTCACGATAAAGGGTTGATTTAAGAGGAACTTATGCCCGAAATCCAAACGCTTTCGGAGGAAAATACACCCAAAGCCTTGCATAATCAGATACAAATAGTAAAACTTGTACAAATCACTTAAACGAAAAAGGATGCAAAGATTAAACTTGTATAAATGTTTAAATGAAAGTACGTAGAAAAGAAAACTCATGCAATACTTGAGCAAAATGTGTTTTTATTTACAAAGCTAAGTTGTTGCATCTCCGGAACCCGGAGGAAGAAAATAATCTATGCCCCCAGGAGAAGTGGGTAGATCCACCGCCGGCTCGATGTCTTTGCCTTCATCATTTTGACCTTTAACATCATCGCCTACCAGTTCATCTTCAGTTCCCGAGAATTCATAGCCAGAACAAGAAGAATCAGAAGCAACTGGCCTGGCCTAAAGACCATTTTTTGCAGTTGACTCCAGCTCACGGGCTTTAGCCAATTCGGCATCAAAGTCAATGACACCCTCTTTAGTCTCTTCCGAGGTTTTTATCCTCATGTTGTACATAACATATGTTTTTTCAACAATGAGGGAATTTGCTCGGCGCTTGAGTTCTTCTTTAAATTGGTCAACCTCGGCAGAAAGCTTTTCCCAGGCGAATCTAGCGGACCGGAGGCTAACATCGAGATCACGGACAATAGAGCTGAAAAGTCTATTATGCTCAATTGTCCTCTTATACTTCTCCTCCAATTGGCCATATTTCACCTCGGCAGCAACAAGCTCTTCAGTTTTGGAGTTCAAGGCCACTTCCAAATTATTTAATCTTTCAGCGGAAGCAGCCTCACGATCAGATGCAGCAAGAACGACACTATAGACTTCAGCCCATTTGGCCCTAGCCTCTTCAAATTGAACCCACATCGGGGCGATCTCTTGGCTAAGGGTCTCTACTTCTTGCTCACTTTGCCGTAACTGAGCCTCCAGCACAATAGCCTCAGCAGCTTTAGCTTCCAGTTCTGAGAAGCGAGTAGCAGTTTGGCCCCGCTCGGCCAAAAGTTGATCCCGCTCGGAGGTAAGTTCCTCCTTATCTCAAATCAATCTTTTGAGGCCCGAATAAGCAATAAAATTAGCCTGGGAAACAAAAATGGCAAACTTAAAATACTACTACATCAAAGATAGAAGAGATAATGAAGGAAATGAAGAATATACCACTGCGGAGTTGTGCATGGCATTGTTCAACAAACACCCTCCCGAGAGAGCTTATGTCTTTTCCCTAACTTTTTCTGAAACCAAAGGCTTCAAATAGTTAGCAAGTTCCACCAGTCGGGATAGCAGATTGCATCCAGTGGAGACCGAGAGAATAATGCTCCTACTTCTTTGCGGATCTTCTAAGGCGGTAGCGTAATTTTGACCCAAGTTCCCATGAATTGGGGACTGGGGGAGCGGAACATCTAGTGGTGTTCACGCTTGCTGAAATTTATCATTTCCCCGTGAAAGATATTGGGGGAATAGAGGTTCAACACTCGAGCTAAGGATACATATTCTCCCGTATTCAGGCACAGGCACCGAAGACAAACGATTGTCCTCCACACGGAAGGACTTTCCTGTGCCAAGCATACCTGATAGCGGAGGCAGAACTTCATAATGATGGAGTTAAGCTCTCCACTCAAATAAACCACTCCCAAAGTGATGGGATACATGTAAAAATATGTAAAACCCTTCTTGGGTAAGTTATCCTCTTCGTGAGGTGGAGCGATAATATCCAAATTTTGACAGTGGCAGTCTTCCTTCATAACAGGGATACTAGAAAAACGGATAAAAGAAGGGTATATGCTAACAACCCACGTACGAGGGTGAGCAGAAGGATACTTCTCTTCAAAATGTTTGGTAGTAATCAGATTCTTTAGGATGATGGTACTCACCATAGGGAGAACAACATCATTAGTTTTACCTTTTTTATTTGAAGAACTAGTGTTTCTTGAAGAAGAGGCCATTTTTTATCAGAAAGGGGATTTTCTCTCAAAGAAGAAAGCTAAAGAAAGGTTAAAGACGAAGCGTGAGTTAAGTAAAGAAAGTTTGAAAAAAATTAGAGTATTATGAAGTGAAAATGAAGGAGATTGATGTGTGTGAGTAAAGGTATATACGGCTAAATTCGTGACCATAATTACCTCGATAACCGTCAAAAGTGATGCTAAACCGTAGGATGACACGTGTTTGGGGCACTAAATATGGAGAGACATGCGTCTAATCATCCCTCAAAAACTTTTGGGGGGGGGGGATCAGTGAATTTCCAGCCAAAGAGGATGTTTCTACCAACTTCCCGGTGACACAAAGTTATGCCACCGGAAAGTAGGGGGACTATCTGTATAGGGTAAAATATGTTTATATAAAATGATCGCATAAGGAAGTGACACGTGGAGCCGAACACATTAGATAGTTGAATCTGAAGGCAACAATCCTGTCTGTTACCAGAGAGAATGATACTTATAAGGATGAAGTAAATGACTATCACCCGGTAACATTTAATGAGGAATATTCTACAGCATTAAGTATACAGCCCGTTACAATGAATATGACATTCACTACCTGCCGTTACACATTCTTCAATAACCCTCATAATTGACATTAAAGAGAGGCTTGATCCTAGGACCTTGTTCCCTAGGTGCAACTATAAATATTGAGCTCCATCATTGTAACAGATACGATTTTTCTGGCAAACATACGCTATACTCTATTCAAAGCTCAATATAATTTTATCTTCTCGTTTATTGATATCATTGATGTTGTGCCCGGAAGCCTTGTTCCCAGAATTATTATTTCTACTATTGTTTCTCCATTTCAAGGCTAAGTATTACATTTTCGTCTAATTCATCTATTATTTCAGTATCAAATTAATTCACTTATTTATAAACTACATATAAATTTAACTGTACTATTTTTTGAGTAAACACTAATTTATCACTCTTGTGCACTTTGCTTTTAGGCACACACTCTAAGAATCTCAACACTAAAGCTTTTTTCTTCCCTGTTGGATGAATATCCAAAGTTGATATCAAATTCAATCAAGGTACTTTCAAGTGGACTTTCCAACTATGGGACAATAATTGAGTTTATGTGACTCAACAAAGAAGCTAAAATTACTAAAGGACAATGAAAACAAGAAATTAACAAACAAATTAAAGAAAAAAAGTACAAATAAAATTAGCACGAAGTAAAAGAAAGCACATAAAAAACTAGTTTATCACTAAATATGAACTAATACTTAAAGTAAACTAGTAAACTAGCTAGAATAAATAGGAAATGAGATGAAAAATAAACTGAAGAAAGGCTATATTTGAATTTGGGCAGAAAAGTGGTTACTGGCGCAAGGTAGTCAATGGTACAAAATGGACAAATTTGAGCTATTTCTGCAAAAATCTAAAATTCCAGCAATCTTCTTCAAGTTTTTCATTTTTCAATTTCAAATCCAATTAATCAAAAACATCTCAAATCTTCGCCGAACCTCACCAAATTTGAGATACAAGTTCCCCACAACTCTATGAACAAACCCCAATAATCAATTTCTTCAAATCACCACAAAAATTTGAAACTCATTTTCATGTTTCTTCTTCCAAACTTCAAGCACTAACAATTTCTACCATGATTTGGAGCCTTGTTTAGTTCATCTTTCAGCTAGGAAAAAACAATAATTTTCGCTCGCCAATCCAAACCAATCGATTTCACGCAGCCACAAGCAGAAATTTTCGAGAATTTCAGCCGCTCTTTTTATTTTTTTTATATAAAATTTCAGATTCGGATCCTTCGAGGTCCAGCCATGGGAGGTTTCGAAATATCGTCTCCAAACTCTAGTAACTCGATTCGCTTCTTAGCTAAACAACAAGCTCAAATAGATTTTCAAGCGACAAATGACTCACGCTATTATGCTTCAAATCCATTTTCCCACTTCTTAATTTTTTATTTGTTTTTGGAATTTTTCATATAAAAATCAGTGCAAATAATCAAGGAATTTGTTCAATCAAATCTTTGCGTTCCCCCAAGCCTTTCCGTTCGCGACCCAGTGGACGCGTTCGCATATAAGAATATGACCCCCTTCCCCAGGCCCCTTAACTTATTGCGTTCACGAGTCTTTCTACGCGTTCACGTAAGGTAGCTCCCCTCAAGCCTTCGCGTTCGCGACCTAGTGGGCGTGTTCGCATAGAAGAACATGACCCCCTACCCCAGGTCCCTTAACCTATCGCGTTCGCGAGTCTTTCTACGCGTTCGCATAAGGAAGCTCCCCCCAAGCCTTCGCGTTCGTGACCCAGTGGACGCGTTCGCGTAGAAGAACATGACCCCCTCCCATAGGTCCCTTAACCAATTGTGTTCGCTGGAACCTGATCGCATTCGCGAAAGGTACCACCCCTAATGCTTCGTGTTCGTAACCAGTCCTTCGCATTCGCGAAGAAGAAATTACCTCCCAACCTAGTTTACACTTCGCGATCGCGAAACACAAAATACCTACGCACCAGCAACAACAAAACAACAGAAATTCTAAGTCCGAAACATCCCATAGCCTATCCAAAACTCACCCGAGCCCTCAAGGCTCCAAACCAAACATGCACACAAGTCTAAAAATATCATATGGACTTGATCGTGTGATCAAAATGCCAAAATAACACCTAAAACTACGGATTTAACATCAAGATCAATTAAATTCTCAAGAACACTTAAAGTTACTATTTTCTCAACCGATGTTCTGAATCATGTCATATAAACTCTGTTTCTCTCCAAATTTCACAGACAGGGTTTAGATATTATAACGGACCTGTACTGGGCTCCGGAACTAAAATACAGGCCCGATACCATCCAAATCAAGAATTAAGTACATACTTTAAAACCATAGATTTTTCTCAAACTCAATTTTAGTCAAAAATTTATTTCTCGGGCTATGGATCCCGGAATTCGATTCCGGGCATACGCCCAGATCCCATAGTTTATTACGGACCCAGCGGGACCGTTAGAATACGGGTTTGGGTCCGTTTACTCAAAACGTTGACCAAAGTCAACTAAAAATCACTTTTACATTTCAAAAATTATTATTTCTTCTATTTTCCACGTAAAGGCTTTCCGGAATTACGCCCGGACTGTGCACGCAAATCGAGTGGGATAATTATAAGATTTTTAAGGCTAACGAGCGTGGAATAAAGTCCTAGAATACAAGATGACCCCTTGGGTCATCACAATCTCCACCTCTAAAACAAACGTCTATCCTCGAATGAACATAAAAAAGTACCTGAAATGGCAAACAAGTGGGGATATCTACTCCGCACGTCCGACTCAGACTCCCAAGTAGCTGTCTCAACGG
Organism: Nicotiana tabacum; assembly: GCF_000715075.1. Lineage (NCBI taxonomy): Eukaryota > Viridiplantae > Streptophyta > Magnoliopsida > Solanales > Solanaceae > Nicotiana > Nicotiana tabacum. The sequence goes on along the minus strand of NC_134093.1, from coordinate 27,490,916 downwards.
GCTGACCTCTCCACTGCACTCGGATTGAACGATAACTATTCGACCTCTGCTGTCGAACCTACCGGTCTAGAATGGTTACCGACTCCTCTTCATAAGTCAAATCCTTGTCCAACTGGACAGAGCTGAAATCTAACACGTGGGACGGGTCACCATAATACTTACGGAGCATGGACACATGAAATAATGGATGAACTGATGATAACACTAGAGGCAACGCAAGTCTATAAGCCACATCCCCCACTCTCTCGAGAATCTCAAATGGCCCGATATACCTAGGGCTCAACTTGCCCTTCTTCATTATACCCTTCATGGGCGATACCCGAAGCAATACTCACCCCCCGACCATGAATACCACATCACGAACTCTGCGGTCGGCATAACTCTGTTGCCCGGACTGAGCTATACGAAGTCGATCCTATATAATCTTGAACTTGTCCAAGGCCTCCTGTACTAAATCTGTACCCAACAACCGAGCCTCCTCCGACTCAAACCACCCAACTGGCGACCTACACCGTCTACCATATAATGCCTCATAGGGAGCCATTTGAATGCTCGACTGGTAGCTATTGTTGTAGGCGAACTCTGCAAGGGGCAAGAACTGATCCCACGATCCTTCGAAGTCTATAACACATGCGCGAAGCATATCCTCCAAGATTTGAATAGTGCGCTCGCACTGCCCGTCCATCTGAGGATGGAATGCTATGCTCAACTTAACTCGCATACCCCACTCACGCTGTACTGCCTTCCAGAAGTGCGAGGTGAACTACGTACCTAGGTCAGAAATGATAGACACAGTCACACCGTGAAGTCGGACGATCTCACGATTGTAAATCTCTTCCAACTGCTCCGAAGAATAGGTAACTGCCACAGGAATGAAATACGCTGACTTGGTTAGCCTGTCCACAATGACCCAAACTGCATCGAACTTCCTCTGAGTCCGGGGGAGTCCAACAACAAAGTCCATAGTGATACGCTCCCACTTCCACTCAGGAATCTCTATCTTCTGAAGCAACCCACCAGATCTCTGATGCTCACACTTTACCTGCTGGCAATTTAGACACCGAGATACATATGCAACTATGTCTTTCTTCATCCTCCTCTACCAATAATGCTGCCGCAAGTCCTGATATATCTTGGCGGCGCCCGGATAAATAGAATACCAAGTACTGTGGGCCTCCTCAAGAATCAACTCACGAAGTCCATCCAAATTAGGCACACAAATACGACCTTGCATCCTCAATACTCCATCATCTCCAACAGTAACCTGCTTGGCACCACCGTACCGCTCTATGTCTCTAAGGACAAGTAAATGAAGATCGTCATCCTGCCAATCTTTGATGCGCTCAAACAAAGAAGATAGAGCAAATGTACAAGCTAGAACATGGCTGGGCTCAAAACACCCAACCTCACGAACTGGTTGGCCAGGGCCTGAACATCCAATTCAAGCGGTTTCTCATCAATTGGAATATAAGCAAGGCTAGCCATACTAGCTGACTTTCTACTCAAAGCATTGGCCACCACATTGGCCTTCCCGGGATAATACAATATGGTGATATCATAGTCTTTCAATAGCTCCAACCATCTCCTCTGCCTCAAATTGAGATCCTTCTGCTTGAACAGATACTGAAGGCTGTGATGATCCATGAAAACCTCACACAACACGCCATAAAGATAGTGCATCCAAATCTTCAGCGCGTGAACAATGGCTGCCAACTCTAAGTCATGGACATGGTAATTCTTCTCATGAACCTTTAACTGCCGCGACGCATATGCAAATCACCCTGCCCTCCTGCATCAATACTGCTCATGACCCTAATGGTAATACCAATACCGGTGCTGAAGTCAAGGCTGCCTTGAGCTTCTAAAATCTCGCCTCACACTCGTCCGACCATCTGAATGGGGAACCCTTCTGGGTCAACCTAGTCATCAAGGCTGTTATAGATGAAAACCCCTCCACAAATTGATGGTAATAACCGGCCAAACCCAAAAAACTCCTGATCTCTGTGGCTGAAGTGGGTCTAGGCCAGTTCTTGACTGCCTTAATCTTCTTAGGGTCAACCTAGTCATCAAGGCTGTTATAGATGAAAACCCCTCCACAAATTGATGGTAATAACCGGCCAAACCCAAAAAACTCCTGATCTCTGTGGCTGAAGTGGGTCTAGGCCAGTTCTTGACTGCCTTAATCTTCTTAGGTTCAACCTGAATACCATCTACTGATATGACGTGACCTAAGAAATCAACTGAATCCAACCAAAACTCGCATTTCAAAAATTTAGCATACAACTAACTATCCCTCATAAGCTAGAGCACTATCCGGAGGTGCTGCTCATGCTCCTCCCGGCTACGGGAGTTTACCAAGATGTCATCAATAAACACAATCACAAATAAATCCAGGTAAGGCTTGAACACTCGGTTCATCAAGTCCATAAATGCTATTGGGGCATTGGTAAACCCAAAGGACATCACCAGAAACTCATAGTGCCCATACCACATCCAAAAAGCTGTCTTAGGGACATCAGATTCCCTAATCCTCAACTGACGGTAGCCAGATCTCAAATCAGTCTTTGAAAACACCTTGGCACCCTGAAGCTGATCAAATAAATCATCAATCCTCGGTAACAGATACTTGTTCTTGATAGTGACTTTGTTCAACTACCGATAATCTATACACATCCTCAAAGATCCATCCTTTTTCTTCCCGAACAAAACCGGCGCACCTCAGGGAAAGACACTAGGTCTAATGAAGCCCTTGCCAAGAAAATCCTGATGTTCCTTCAATTCTTTTAACTCTGGTGCCATCCGGTATGTCGGAATAAAAATGGGCTGAGTGCCCGGAACCAGATCAATGCAAAAGTCAATATCCCTGTCGGGTGGCATCCATGGCAACTCTCTAGGAAATACCTTAGGGAACTCACAAACAACAAGCACAGAATTCATAGAAGGAACCTCAACACTAGAATCACGAACATAAGCCAAATAGGACAAACACCCCTTCTCGACCATAGGCCGAGCCTTCATATAAGAAATAACTCTGCTGGAAGAGTGGCCAGGAGTCCCTTTCCACTCTAATCGATGCAACCCCGGAAAGGCTAAGGTCACTATCTTGGCGTGGCAGTCTAAAATAGCATGGTATGGTGACAACCAATCCATGCTTAATATAACATCGAAATCAACCATATCGAGGAGAAAAAGGTCTAAAATGGTCTCAAGACCACCAATAACGATCACACACTAGCGATACATACGATCTACAACAGTAGAATCCCATACGGGCGTGGACACATATACAGGGGAGCTCAAAGAATCATGGGGCACAACCAAATATGAAGCAAAGAAAGATGACACATAGGAGTAAGTAGACCCAGGATCAAATAGAACTGAAGCATCTCTACTGCAAACTGAAACAGTACATGTGATAACAGCATCTAAGGACTCAGCCTCAGGTATGGCTGGAAAGGCATAACATCGGGGTTGGGTCCCACCACCTTGAACCATGTCTCTGGGATGACCTCTGTCTGGAGGGCCTGCACCTCTAGTGGCCTGACCTCTACCTCTAACAATATGGCCCCTACCTCTGGCTCCCTGACCCCTAACTCTGGCTGGCTGGGCATGCGGTGCGACAGCTGGCGCCGGAACCATGGCACGAGGAATTTGGTACTGTGAACTGCTCGACGCGCGAGGGCAATATCTAGCAATATGCCTCGGGTCACCACAAGTATAACATGACCTTGGCTGCTGTGACTGCTAGTCGGCAAACTGACCCTGTCGACCTGAATGACCACTCTGAAAACTCTGAAGAGGAGGTGCACTGATAGGAGCTGGTTAGTTAGAATAATGCATATAAGGGCCACGACCACCTGGGGCACTGTGGGATGTCTGGAGTGCTGAATGAAATGGCCTGGAAGAATGGCCTCTACCATAAGTACCCCTGCCTCCAGATGAGGCACAACTGAATCCCCCAAAATGGCGAGGTCTTTTTTCTGACCCCTGACCTCCCAATTATAGAACCATCTCAACTCGCCTGACCACATTGGACGCATCCTGGAAAGAAAAATCGCTCCCCGTCTCCTTAGCCATCTGCAATCTGATAGGCTGAGAAAGACTCTCAATAAACCTCCTCACTCTATCTCTCTCTGTGGGGAGCAAAAGAATGGCATGGCGGGCCAAATTCACAAAACAAGTCTCATACTGAGTAACAGTCATGCTGCCCTGCTAGAGACGCTCGAACTGACAACGACACTCATCTCTAGTAGTGATAGGCAGAAACTTCTCCAAGAAGAGATGTGAGAACTGATCCAAAGTAAGAGCAAGCAACCCAGCTGGTTTAGTCAACAAATAATCCCTCCACCATTTCTTGGCGTAACCAGTCATCTGGAAAGTAGCAAAGTCGACCCCATTGGTCTCCAATATACCCATGTTCCGAAGAACCTCATGGCAGCTATCAAGGTACTCATGGGAATCCTCTGAAGGAGCACCACTAAAGTGAACTGGGAAGAGCTTTGTAAACCTGTCCAACCTCCACAAAGCCTCGGAGGACATAGCAGCCCCATCAACAGGCGGTGCTGCAACAACCGACTGAACTACCCCAACTGGATGGGCTTCTAGAGTCTGAAATTGGGGAGCCACCTACTCCGGAGTGTGGGTGGCAGGAGTCTGGGCTCCTCCTCCAGCCTGAGATACAGCTTGTGCCATGGGGATTGCGTCAGTATGGGCTACACTCTCCATAAAGCCCACTAATCGGACCAAGGCATCCTGAAGTACCGGGGTAGCAATAAACCCCTATGGGATCTGAGCTGGTCCTGCCGGAAAGGTCTGAATTGGAGCCTCCTCAACGAACTCTACCTGAGGCTCCACAGCTAGAGCTGCTGCTCGGGCCCTGGGCTGATCCCTTCCTCGGCCTCTACCCCTCGTAGGAGCTTCTGCTGGAGGATCCGACTATTGATCAACGGAAGAAGCGGTACATGTTCTCGCCATCTGCGAGAGAATAAGAATAGAAAAGTTCAATCAGTATTGGGATAACAAGAATAGCACGACAGAGTTGAATAAAAGTGAACTTGTTCCTAACTTTATAGCCCCTAGAAGATAAGTACAGACGTCTCTGTACCGATCCCCCAGACTCTACTAATCTTGTCCGTGAATTGTGAGACCTAAGCAACCTAGTGCTCTGATACCAACTTGTCACTACCCGAATTTCCACTGTCGGACCGTGATGGAGCCTAACGCTGCATTAGCTAGGCAAGCCAACATTAGAGGTTTGCAACATGAAAATCTTAAAATATATACAGATAATCACTACAACACAACACATGAAAATAAAATAAGAAGCGAAATTTATATAATAATACTGCACAATTAATACTGATAGGTCTAACTACCCATGATCTGGTGTCACAACTCACGGACTACTACGATTAACTACAAGTATTTATCTGAAAGAAAGAGGTACAACTATTTATGAAGTAATAAAACAATAGATGAATATATATGAGGGGACTCCAGGAATCTGCGAACGCCGGCAGATCTACCTCGTGTCTTCTGCGCAAATGTCAGCTACCAACTCAGGATCAGCTCAAACCGACACTTGGATCTGCATAGAAAGTGCAGTGTGCAACATCAGTACAACCGACCCCATATACTGGTAAGTGTCGAGCCTAACCTCGGCGAAGTAGTGACTAGGCTAGGACAAGACACCCACATATAACATGAATAGTATAATCATGCCAATGGAAATAACAGTAAATAAATAAATAAAGCAAAAAATAATGGGAAGGGGACATACAATGGGGGATTTCAATATAAGGAGTGAGAATAATAAAAAGACAGAATTAAACAGTAATCTGTAAACAAATTAAGCAATTAAAACAGTAAGGAAAACTGCACGACATCACCCTTCGTTCTTTTACTCTCAACCTCACCAAATAATAAATAAAACTGCACGACATCACCCTTCGTGCTTTTACTCTCAACTTCACCAAATAATAAATAGAACGGCACGACATCACCCTTCGTGCATTAAACCTCTCATATTATGCACGGCATCACCCTTCGTGCTTTATCACTCATAAATCATGGCATGGCATTACCCTTCGTGCATTAACACTCACATATCATGGTATGGCATCACCCTTCGTGCTTTACACTCTTTCTCACAATATAAATAATGCATGCACAACATCACCCTTCGTGCTTTACACTCCTCCTCACAAATCACAGAATCAACAACAACGAATAAACATAAGTTTCACAAAGAAGCCAGTATTTTACCAATGTGTAATATCATAATGTAAACCTCAACCTTGAACCAATATTCAAAAATTACCAAATCTCGATGAAACAAGACATAAGTCACCCAACATTTCAAATAACAATGCTAAGCATGGATAGTAGGATTAAAGGCTACAAAATTTACAAAGAATGGGATTTCACTCGCATGCTATGACTCGACAGCAATGCATAGATGCTCGTCACCTCACCTATACATCGTATTTAACAACCAAACACGTAATAAATAAACACATATTACCTATTCCCTCAAGCCAAAGTTAAACACGACACTTACCTCGATTCGCAGGCCACTCACTGCTCAAGTACCATTTTTTTTAGAATTCACCTCCAACCCACTCGTATCTAGTCACAAATAGCTTAATACTATCAATTATCGCTAAAGGAATCTACTTTAATAAATAATTACAGATTTCCCAAATTTTCCCAAAAACAAGTCAAAACCTGACCCCGGGCCCGCTAGGTCCAAACTCGAGGTTCAGACCAAAATCTGTTTACCCATTCACCCCCGAGCCCGAGTATGTAATTATTTCCGAAATCCGACCTCAAATCGAGGTCTAAATCCCCAATTTTCCTAAAATCCCTAATTTCTACCCTTAAAGAACAAGATTAAAGACTAGGAATTCAATAAATGATGATGGAAATTGAAGAAAACAAGTTAGAAAGTGCAAACCTAAGATTGGGTGTCGAAATCCTTCTTCAAAAATCGCCCTAGGTCGAGTTCTATGGAAGAAAATATGAAATTTTGAACAAATCCCGTTTTGAAGTCTATTTTAAAACACTGGACATACCTTCATCGCGTTTACGAGAGGCCTGTCGCGATCGCGATGCACAATGACCTAAGGCCTTCGCGTTTGCGAGTCTTTCTACGCGTTCGCGTAAGGCAGCTCCCCCCAAGCCTTTGCGTTCGCGACCCAGTGGACGCGTTCGCGTAGAAGAACATGACCCCCTCCCCCAAGTCCCTTAACCTATTGCGTTCGTGGTTCGCGGGAGACTGATCACGTTTGCAAAGGGTACCACCCCCAATGCTTCGCGTTCGCGATCAGTCCTTCGCGTTCGCAAAGAAGAAATTACCTCCCAACCTAGTTTACACTTTGCGATCGCGAAACACAAAATACCTGCGCACCAGCAACAACAAAACAACAAAAATTCTAAGTCCTAAACATCCCGTAGCCTATTCGAAACTCACTCGAGCCCTCGGGTCTCCAAACCAAACATGCACACATGTCTAAAAACATCATATGGACTTGCTCGTGCAATCAAAATACTAAAATAACACCTAAAATTACGGATTTAGCATCAAGATCAATGAAATTCTCAAGAACACTTAAAGTTACTATTTTCTCAACCGATGGTTTGAATCATGTCATATAAACTCTGTTTCTCACCAAATTTCACACACATGGTTTAGATATTATAACGGACCTGTACCGGGCTCCGGAACCAAAATACGGGCCCGATACCATCAAAATCAAGCATTAAGCACATACTTTAAAACCATAGATTTTTCTGAAATTCAATTTTAGTCAAAAATTTATTTCTCTGGCTATGAATCCCGGAATTCGATTCCAGGCATACGCCCAGATCCCACATTTTATTACGGACCCACCAGGACCGTCGAAATACGGGTCCGGGTCCATTTACTCAAAACGTTGACCAAAGTCAACTAAAAATCACTTTTAAATTTCAAAAATTATTATTTTTTCTATTTTTCACGTAAAGGCTTTCCGGAATTACGCCCGGACTGCGCACGCAAATCGAGTGAGATAATTATAAGATTTTTAAGGCTAACGAGCGTGGAATAAAGTCCTAGAATACAAGATGACCCCTTGGGTCATCACAAAGTTCGAGCTGAATTAGAAGTATAACTTATTGCTAAAAGAAAATTGCAAGTAAAATTGAATCCAACTTCAACAAGAATAGATAGTTAGAGTTGTTAATATGGGTTGGCCTAGCCCATCACACATGGGCTTTGGCATTTGACTGGCTGGGTTGAGGCGGCCAACTATTTCAATGAGCCTTAAAATGGTCAGTCCAGCCCTACGTGGGTCACGACTCTCACGGGTCGGCGCATCATTTTGAAAAATTATTCTTTATATAAACATACTTATTGGATAGAAACCTTTTTAAAAACTTACAACTTGTTTGGATGGTTGTTACTCATTGTATCACATTGTATTGTTATCCCAAAATAATATTTGTTTTGATTGTATCATTAAAATTGATTGTATTGTATTGTTAAATCCATTATTCTGGAACAATGAAAAGTCCCATTTTTTAAAACAACCAATTTGGTGTGGTGAGATTGTTTCCTATTTTTCTTTCCACTTATGCCCTAACTTATTACTGCTTAATTCTATTTTACCCTTTACCCATTTTGTTATTTTAACTCCAAATCTCCCACCTATAACCTATTTTGTCTTCATCTCTTTTTTTCCCCAGAACTTCTGTCGCTTCTAACTCCAACGTAAGATTGTTAATTTTGTTAGAATTTGTATGAATTTAATTGCTTAATCTATTTATAAGACATGTTTGGTAATAAATTAGTAGAAAGGAATTTTCTTAAATTATATTTATGCGTAATTCTTGATAAATTTAATATTTAAACAATTGAATGTATTTTAGTAAACTTATCCGTTATAGTACAGTACAATACAGTCAAATCAAACAGTAAAATATTATTTAACAATAGCAAATAATATAATTTATCCAAATATTGTATTTATAAAACGATACAATACAATACAATACAACACAATACAATACATTATAAAAGGATGGGTAACAGCCATCCAAACAAACTGTTAATAACTTTTGACATCGTTCCAATACATTACTATAAAACATAAAAAATGAGGACAATATTTCATTCATCAAAAGTCAATACTCAAAACAAACTAAAAAGAAAATATTTTCAAGGTGCTCATGACATATCCAACATCAACAAATTATCTTCATCAAGCACATTTGAATCCTGTTGTGAAATAAAAATATCTTAACATCTTCATTTTTATCTAAATCTATAATTATATGAAATGTTAATTAGTTAAACATTAAAAAATAACTAAAACTTTAAGAACAAAAAATATTTAAATTCGCATAAAAAATATTACCAGTTTGAGATTGGACTACCCTTCTTATTATTTTTAGTTTTCTATTTTTATTTTTAATTAAATACGTTTATTAAGCCCACGGGCTAGCTAGCCTCTATCAAGCCTCATGAGTCACGAGCTTACTTGGGCTGAGCTTAAAAGTCTCGTTTTTTAAATGGGCTCTAAAATTTTAACCCAACTTGTTAAATCACGGGCTATGTTAGGTCGGGTCACGAGCCAAGTCCATATTGACTGCTCAATAGGTGGGTGATCGACTAGATGAAATTCCTGTTTCAAATAATAACGGGTCTCCAATTCTAAAAACTCCTTTTTCACGCAAAACTTAGTTTTTGTTATAAAATAAAGATTATAAAAGAAATAAATTGAAGACAAGTATAGAAGGAGATTGATATTTTATTCAACTTTCAAAGTTATGTTCATAATGAACTGAAAACTCATCTATTTATAGAAGAAAGGAAGCAGCTGCGAGGCTTTTCAGGAAGCAGCTGCAAGGCTTTTCTTTAGCTGCTTGTAAGCTGTCTGCATGAGCTGCTTGCAACCTGCCTGTTTAATAAGAAGCTGCTGCAAATCATTTCATTAAGCTGCTTGCAACCTGCTTGCATCAGCAGCTTGTAGATAAACTTCAACAAAGTACTAAATGGATAATCTTCTTCAGGAAGATTATCTATAGCGGAGTAATAAATGGACATCCACAATAATTATTTTCATAACACTCCCCCTTGGATATTCATTAAAAGGTATTGTGCCTCGTTAAAACCTTACTAGGAAAAACCCAGTGAGAAAAATCCTAGTGAAGGAAAAAGAGTACACATATTTAGTAATACGCATTTCTAGGTGCATCATTAAAAACCTTATAAGGAAAACCCTGTGGGAAAAAACCTTAGTAAGGAAAAAAGAGTACATCGCGTATTTTACTCCCCCTGATGAAAACTTTGTTTCAAATATTTGAGTCTCTGCATTCCAATCTTGTATACCATCTTCTCAAAAGTTGAAGTTGGCAAAGATTTAGTGAATAAATCTGTCGGATTGTTACTTGAACGGATTTGTTGCACATCAATGTCACCATTTTTCTGAAGATCATGTGTGTAGAATAATTTTGGTGAAATGTTCTTGGTTCTATCTCCTTTTATAAATTCTCCCTTCAATTGGGCTATGCATGCAACATTGTCTTCGTATAAAATTGTGAATCTTTTATCACACTCCAAACCATATTTTTCTTGAATAAAATGAATCACTGATCTCAACCATACGCATTCCCTACTTGTTTCATGAATAGCTATTATCTCAACATGATTTGAAGAAGTAGGAACAATTGACTGCTTTGTGGAGAGCCATGATATGACAGTACCTCCACATGTAAATACGTACCCGGTTTGAGATCGAGCTTTATGGGGATCATATAAATAACCTGCATATACATAACCAACAAGATCTGTACTACCTTTGTTATTTTAAAATAAACCCATATCAAGAGTTCTTTTTGGAGCTCTTCTGGAGTTCCTATTATATTTATGCCATTAACATAGACACACAAGTATAACAAACTATGATATTGTTTTATTTGTAAAAATGCATGGACAAATGCTTTCATTTACATAACCTTCATTCTCAATTCATTGAGGCGATTATATCACATGCGCCCAGATTGATTTAAACCACACAAAGATCTTTGTATTCTGATTGAATGCATTTCACGATGCTTTGAACTATATGCTTCAGGCATTTTAAATCCTTCAGGGATTTTCATATAGACTTAATCAAATGAGTCATATAGGTTATGCCTTGCATTTAGACGGCATGACATCTTCAGGTGTCTAGACTACAGGTCTGATCCTCATAATCTTTTACAATATTGTGAACTATATTGTATCAAATATATCATCGACGATCGTTTTGCATCGGTTCGCAAGTGACATAACTTGTTGAGATCTCATCACTTTCTTTATTTTCAAGTACCTGAACTTCTTCCAGAGTTTCATGAAATGTTATGTCGTGGGCTCTTCTAGAGCTCATTTCCTCCTCATTGTGATCATTAGCTCCTATCATTTTCAAGGATTGTTACCTTTGAAACCGAACGGTTTACTATGCTTCATGCGTGCAGTAAGCTTTATCCTCCAGGAACTTTAATTTTAATAGGAGCATTTGTAGCTGAAATATGATATTTAATTTTGGATCAACAAATGCTTCTGGCATTTGACTTGAATTATCTTCAAAGTGAGGATCATATTAATGATAATTCAATTCATATAGCATATTTTCCAGCTGTTTATTCCATTCCCCAAATGTTAGAAAAACTAACACATATCCCCAATCTTCTTTGGGGAACCTAACTTTGTGCATTGTGGTAGAGAAATTAATCATATACCACACATCAAAAGTTATTAGATAGTAAAAATATTTGATTTCTGATCCTAAACCAATTGTGAGAGGAGAATTTATAATATTTTGTTGGTCTGATGCATACAAGTGCTGATGTATGCAATTTAGAAAATCTTAGACCAATACATGAGGTTTTGTTCTCATAAGCAATAGCTTAGCCATTAATAGGAGGTATTCGATGCTAAACTAGCTTTGATATAAACCAGCATCATCAAGATGAACTATCTTGATTTTATAATCTGGAAATTATGCTCTTAATTGAGAAAGACAATTTCAAATGCCAAACTGCAAGTTGACAATAAACATACATGTAGCCATCTTATATATGCATCTATAAGTGGTTCACATGATAGGTGAATGGGTCCATATTCACCTTTTATATATTCCAAAATTCGGAGATTTTAGTCCCTACTTTAGCTGGTATAATTAAGTTATTATGAGAACAAACAACACAAGAGAATTCTTGAAGAATCTTCTAGTTCTTCAGTATATTCTTATCTGAATTCTCAAATAGCTCATTTAAAATGGTAAATGAAAACTTCAAGTTTATCATGACATGTGCTATCTCTAAGTAAACTTCTAGTTTACTAGGGCATAAACCTTTGCATTAGTAAACTTCTGATTAACTGTGGCTACTTTTGTATCAGCGAATTTATGATTTACTGTAGCTACTTTTGCCTCAGTAAAACTTTTGATTTACTGTGACTGCTTTTGCATTAGTAAAATTCTGGTTTACTGTGATACATGATATAGTACAACTTGAAGAATAAGGCGGGTAACTTCTCACATATATATTATTTTACCCCTAATGATTGTGGAAACATGGAGATTTTCAGTCTTCCAATCATTTGTGGTCTCAATATAATAGCCATTTGTATCAGTAAACTTCGGGTTTACTACAACATATGTTTTGACCATAATCATATAATGTGAATGACATATTATTTGTATATAAGCTCTTCGAGAGCCTTCACTTATTATCCACAATCTAATATTTATTAGACACTACTGGTGTCATGTGTCTTCTAGACAAACCGTTAGCTCTACAGGAGTTGTTGATACATTTTGTACTATCAAATATTGCTCACACACTTCTGGTATCATGAGAGAAAATCATAATCAAATAAACTATATAAAATAATTGTTTAAGCACAAGAAAATACCTCTTCATAATATTTTCCTACTTCAGAGGAAATTTCACTTGCGTTACTTCTTCAGGAATACATTTAAAATATGAAATATTGAGTATACATTCCCTCAATCATATTAACTCTTTTGGAGGTGAATTGTAATATATTTACAACAAGAGCACGTTCATATTTACGACTTTATTAATATTATCACATTCACTTCAGGGAATGGATTAATACTTCTCAAAAATTCTCATTCTTTAGGAAATTATATCTGAACGCGCATTAATCACATCAATTATGATGCTTCAACCTCTTTTAAAATATTTACTACTTCAGAAGCAAATTGAGGCGTGCATGTAATATAGAGAATATTTCTCTAGCTTATCTTTAATTGTAACCATAGAAAGCCTAAATTATCACTTCTGGTGATCATAGGCATATATCACTTCTGGTGGTTAACAAAATTTAGTTACAATGAGATATACGAAACATAACCACTTCTGGTGGTTGTATATTTCTTGCAAACTTTGCTGGAGTTTAAGTGGATCTAACAATGTTATCCACTTTGTAATCCTTTATTAAGATAATTAGGATGAAAACAAATACCAAAATAGGTACTATATACGTAACATATAACTAAGAAAGCGATGATAATGATATTAAAATATAAGCAAAAGGCTCAAATTAAATTACGCAAATTTGGCCATACCAGATGTAAGTGATATCTATATCACTACTGCCAAGAAGAAAAACTCACCACCTCAAGGATATAATTTGCCTTATGATGCTCGTTATGAACAAGATCTAACCAGGGACATAAGAATGCCGCCTTACATCGGAGACGAACACCCCTCAAGGATATAATTTGCCTTATGATGCTCGTTATAAACAAGATCTAACGAGGGACATAAGAATGCCGCCTTACATCGGAGACGAACACACCTCAAGGATATAATTTGCCTTATGATGCTCGTTATGAACAAGATCTAACCACAGACATAAGAGTGCCGCCTTACATCGGAGACGAACACTGAAATAAAAATTAAATTCGAAGTAAGTGCTCAAAATGGTAGAGTCTCGTGCTGATAACGTGTTATAAAATAAAGACTATAAAAGAAATAAATTGAAGACAAGTATAGAGGGATATTGATATTTTATTCAACTTTCAAAGTTATGTTCATAATGAACTAAAAACTCCTCTATTTATAGAAGAAAGGAAGCAGCTGCGAAGCTTTTCAGGAAGCAGCTGCAAGGCTTTTCTTTAGTTGCTTGTAAGCTGTCTGCATAAGCTGCTTGCAACCTGCCTGTTTAATAAGAAGCTGCTGGAAATCATTTCATTAAGCTGCTTGCAACCTGCTTGCATCAGCAGCTTGTAGATAAACTTCAACAGAGTACTAAATGGATAATCTTCTTGAGGAAGATTATCTATAGCGGGGTAATAAATGGACATCCACAATAATTATTTTCATAACAGTTTTAAGACGAGTTAGGTTCTTCTGGGTTTTTTTTTCTCACTTTTTTGTACTTTTTTTTTGTTCAATTAGTTAATTTTTTCCTGACAAAGTAAAATTTATTTATAATGAGAAATTGGCAGCCACTTGAGGCATTCGTATAAATAGGAAGCAATCCCTAACCCTTAAGTATTAGCAGACCATGACATCTTCAATGGGTCACCGCTCCAGTTTGCCTGAAGATATCATCATCTCCATCCTCTTAAATTTACCGGTGAAATCTATTTTACGTTGCAAAAGTATCTGCAAATCATGGCGTTGTTTCATCAATGACCCTGAGTTTATCAAGTTGCATCTACATAAATCATATATAAGCCGTCAAAAATTTCTCTTAGTTGCTAATTTTGAAAACCTTCCGTCCTTCAAATATGATCATTCGCCAACTCATAAGCCTCGAATCCTATCAATAGAAGCATCACTTAGTGTTGATTCTAAAGTTATGTTGCTCGACCCGCCCTTCCCGGATTCTGCCACGAACGTTCTTATTTACAAGTGTGTTCATGCAATGGCTTGGTCCTTCTGTTTGATTGTCACAATATGATACTGTGGAATCCTGCAATCCGAAAGTATAAAAGGATCCCAATACCTAATATGTTGCAATGTAATTGGCAATCGGTACTACTTGGTTTTGACTATGACTATGTGACTGATGATTACAAGGTACTATTTGTACAGGTGGTAGGTGAATCGTACCGTTATGACCAAAAGATTTACAACGTTCATATATTCTCAGTTAATAATCAATCTTGGAGAAGGATCAACAATTTCATTAAACGGTACTATTAACATTATGACAACTTTATTAAGAGGCAACAACCCTGAACCTGAACACGTGGTTATATCTTTTTACTTAGCCGATGAAACATTTATTGTAACGCCGGTTCCAAGCAACCGTGGGGGTTGTTTCATTCTCCATGCTTATGATAATCGTGTTTGCCTTTCTTGTATTGTTGAGCGGAAAATTCCGATTTGGTCGCTAGAGAAAGACGGGGCCTGGAATAACATCATCAACATTAATCCAACGTTAGACTCATTGGAAGGAAAACCTTGGCCATCGTCTCAATATTACCTTATACGTGTTAAGGAGAATGGAAATGTATTATGGAGAAAGGTGAACGATCGATTCGTTGAGTAAAATGTGCGGAATAATGAATTCACGGAGTATAGCCTCGATGGAATTCCATGGAAAGCAGATTTATCAGATTTGTATGTAGAAAGTTTTAGTTTCCTTGAAGATTCCTTGGGACTAGTAACTCTCACTACAGTTATTTTTAGACCAAGATGTTCTGCTTTTTTGTCTCTCTAAATGGAACAACTGATTATTCAATTTTAATAATGTTTTACATTAAATAGATCATTGTTTTCTGTCATTGATTTACCTTTACATAGTAGACTAATTTTTTGGCACGTGCGTTTCACGTGTATGTCAAATTGATATTTTATACTTCAAAATCACACAAGAGGGAGGTGATTTGTGTAGTGCCCAATTTTCGCGTGCACTGGATTATCGAATGATCTGGTTCTTCTATACGTTCCTTGCACTATAGTTGTGGAATAAATAATGCAAAAAGTAAAGAATACAATGGATTTTTACGTGAAAAACACACGGCTCAAAGGTGAAAAAAACCACGAGCTACTATCCAATAGGATTTTTCCAAAACACTTCACTACAACTCTGAGCCAACAACAAAGTTTACAAACTCTTGCAAACCTAAAGATTAACTCTCATCCTTACAGCAACACACCACAGGATGTTGCGACTACTTCAAGTTAACTCTAACTTGAAAGATACAACTTGAGTTTATAACCTGTTGCAAACCTAAGGATTAACTCTAACCCTTGTAGCAACACGCCACATGGTGTTGCGTCTTCTTCAAGTTAACTCTAACTTGAACAATACAACTCAAGTACTTAGTACAATTTGCTTCTAAGAAAGCTGAAAGGTACAACTCAAAACGCCTACTACACTTTGAATTAGAAATAAAGAAAGACACATAAAACTCTTTATGGAACTCGTTCTTCAATATGGTTTGTGTAGCTTCAGGATCACACTCTTGAATCTCAGAGGAGTTGCTCACAAAATGCCTTGCTATTTTGCTGTCAATTCGTGCTTTCACTTTTGTATGTGTGTAGAAGAGAGTACAACTGATATTTATAGAGTTAGTAGAATAAGGATTAACTGGAGTTCTAATGCTTTACTCTTCCTTGGTGGAAGAGTTCTATTATCTTCAATTTCTAACTCCTTCCTTATCTTGGATAGAGTTCTCTTCAAGTAAGGAATCCTGCTCTTTATCAAACATGCAACCTTTTTATTAAGGGATTATCAGAAATAACCACGTATACTCATCCCTTTAACATGTATGCCTTTTGCTTGATTATGTCTGTCACATGTGTATACTGTCCATGGACCAGGTATATGTATGTGTTCCTTTATCAAATATCAAAACTAAAACTGCATAGGTCAACAAATTTCCTCTTTTTGATGATGGCAAAATCTATGCTTTTCATAAGGATGGAACTTGTTTCAACTCAGCTCAAATGTTAGAATACTTTTCTTTTAAAGTCATAAATCATCAAGGACCATGTTCATTAGGTTATAAACATCATAGTCCAAAACAAAAGCACACCTTATCTTCGCCATTTTGGCATCATCGAAAAGCTGCATAATTAAGTTAAGTAACCAGATTTTAGCAAATAACACTCATGGCCACTAGGGCTACTTCAAATGCAATCATGGATTTAATTTTCTCTTTATCAATCTAAGGATATTAGCCATCTAAGAAATATCAACAAACAATTAGAGCAAAGGCAGTGAATATTATTGATAAGATTCTTCCACAAGGCATAAAAAGAAATGAAAGCACTTAACCATGAGCAAAAAACCAAAAAACATCCCACTTGGATTACTTGTTACAAACTAGGCTTAGGAAGGGTTTAGGACTAGGAAGAACCAGGGTCTTGATTTGTAGCAACTTCAGCATATCTTGAAGAATATCATCATTCTTTTCCTTGTACATTGCAAGCTCACACTTGAGAGAGTCTCTCTCAGTCTCTACTTCAGCCAATCATTTCTTCAGCCTTTCAATCTTAGTATCCTTAGCCATTTCTTCCACTATTTGAGCCTTCTTGCTCTTTTTGGCAGACGTAGTTCTTTTAGACACAATTGAGCCCTCTTCCTCAGCCTTTGTTTCTTGAGAATTCTTTTGAGAAGTATTTCTCTTTTTGGCACTAGGTGTGGGTGCTTTCCTATACTCATATTCATCTTCAAGAACCAGGTTCATCTACTCAATCTGGACTACTCCACTTGGCTTACCAGCCTTTTTTTCTCTCCTTTCCAAACTACTTTCTTGGCACTCTCAGATAAGGCCTTTTTACATTGGCCTCACTCTGCTTCTTCTGGCTTCTTATAGTTCATTCTCTTGTGAGAGGTGTTGTCATAGGGATAGAAGGAGCAGCCTTTCTCTTAATACTACCTATGCCCTTTCCTGGAGTCTTTCCACCTTTTATCTTCTTCTTTGGATTGTAACTACCTCACACCTCTTGCAGCATACCATGAAGGGACTCTTGTCTATTTTTAGCAAGAGAAGGAACAGGTTCATGAAACCGTTTCTTTAACCTATCTAGCCCCTTTACTGCACTTCTATCACAAGAGACATCACCAATATCTTGTGATTCTATCCCCGTACTTTCATCTATAATCTCCTTATTATCACTAATCTCTTCACTCCATACAATCATTGCTACAGCTTCGTCAGTCAAAACAACAAGAGTGGGTGAAGGAGCTCCAACCACTCTTTATTCTCCCTTTCCCATCACATCTACTTCAACACCCTCACTCTTTTTTTATTTTTACCACCAATGTATTCAATAACAACATTTCCATTTTCAATACCAGCCATAGTGATAAGTTGATATTTTACCAACTTATCTCGTCTTTAAACATAGATTTTTTCTATGTTTGATTGATAAAATTGCGTGTTTAATGTCGTTTACTTCTATTTTACAGGTTCTATGTGATTTAGAAGTGATCGTGAAGAAACCAAGTGAAAACGAGTCAAAAAGAATAAATCTAGAAAATGGCCTCAGATGTCGCAATTGCGGCATCAACTTGGCAAATGCGAAGTCAACCAAGTCAAGCAATGTTTGCAAATGTGAAATGAGGGTCGCAAATGCGAAGTCAAACCAGACAGTCAACCTTCGCAAATGCGAATCCATTCATCGCAAATGCGAAACCAAGTGCACAGTGCCTAGTTCGCAATTGCGAACATACAGATCGCAAATGTGATGTTCAACAATGATGTCAAGGTTCGCAATTGTGAATGTCGTGCTTCAGTTTGGACAATTCTGTCATTTCACATTTTCTTCATCCCAAACCCTTTAATACACTACCTTGATTATTAAAAACATATCTTTGGCATCTTTGGCCAGTCTCTGCATATCTTTGATAGCTCTTGACTAGAGAACACAATTTTGGAGCTAGAGTTCTTGCACACACACTTGGGTCTTGAAGATTTGAAGCTTTTTGTTAAGAATTGCTTACCCATTTATGTTCATTTCTTTATTTCCTTGCTTTGTATTGAATATCTAAGTGTGTAGTATTTTTTCAACACTTGAATCTTATTTATGGGAATATTCATACTTAAAGTGTGGATTAAATATCTTGTTGTGCTTATGTATTGAACGATTTTTATTTATTATGAAGTGAGTTACTATTTATTTAATTATTCTTGTTCTTTAATATTTCCAAAGGGATTAGCTAACCGTAGGACTTGCCCATTCAATTCGAATTAATTTTGGGAAAGATAATTTCGGGTTGGGAAAGATTAATTAACAAGAACTTGAGGCGTTAAGCCTCACTTTATAGATTCTACCTAGGGATAGGATTGAACTACTTGTAGCCATAGTCGGGTGTCCTTATCTCTTAATTATTTTAGGGATAATTCAATTAGGAAGTTTTGTTAGTCTTCGGAAGAAGCTAATATAGAATTATTAACCGATGCTAACTAACATAAACTCACTCATATTTGTAAAATTGTGAAATACATTAAATCGTTACTTGAGTGTAATTCCCAATGCATCCATGCTTGTAGCCATTGATAATTTTACTTGCCTTTTAGGTTAGTTTATATTTTTGCAATTAGTTATAAATATTTTCTAAACCCTTTGAAGTGTTTGGCTTAGCATAATAAGTGATAATTCTCTTATACGCATAATCGCCTACATATTGTTCTCTGTGGGATTCGACCTCGACTCATAGTTGGGTAAATTATATTGCATGCGGCAGTGTCCATTTATTTTTTAGTAGTGGATTTGGACGTCATCAAAATTAGCGTCGTTGTCGGGGAACAATTTGGCGTATTTAAGTTGTTTGAGAAATAAGCATGCGTGCTTTGGTCCAAACTTGTGAACATTTGTGTAATTATTTTCTTATCTTTATTTATTTTCTTAATTATTTATAGTTGATTTTCTTATTTATTTTCTTAGTTTTGAAAAATGGCACCGCATAATGAAAATTGGTCGGATTGTAGTTGTTCATACTTTGATGACCCTTGTCTTTATTGTGGAGGACCACACTCGTGGCAAAATTATTTAAATTCTCCTGGGGGAGGATTGTGCGCACAATCTCAAACCCATGAGTGGAGTATTTGTGATAAGTGTGGTGGTCAAAATGGCCATTGGAATAATTGTGCTTATTTGTCCTTCCCTTCCCCGAACCCCCGCTATATTGATTCTGCTTTTTGTAATAACAACTATAGGTATATGGAAGTGGAAAACATTGAGCATGGTCAAAATGGAGAGTTCAATCTCATGATAGAATGCCTACTTGAAGGAGGAAACAAAGAGCAAAATGCCTTGGAGGAGCTTTTGGAAAATAGTCTCCAAAATGATTTGGCGGTTGAAAGGTTGAACTCACAAACGGGAGAAATGCTTGAAGCTTTAGAGGTCCAAAAAACCTCAAAAGTGAATGATAGACAAGAACTTTCCTTAGAGGTTGAAGCCGAAAATCCTTCATTGGCACTTGATCAAAACCAAGAAGAACTCTCAAATGCACAAAATGAGAGGACGATGCTCATGTTGGAGGCCATTCTTGAAAATGATGAGAAACAAAACTTGTCACTCGAGGACTTGAAACAAGTTTTGACTCAAAATGATGAGAATATCCGCACTTTGGAAGATCAAATAAAAATATTGGTTGAGGCTCACACTACCCACCAACTTGAGAGTGTGGAAAGAAGTCAAGAAGAGTCCAACTTCGAGGAAGAAAGTGAGCTTTATTTTTAGAAATCAAGAATTGAACATACGCCAACCGACTCCATGCTTGTTGGTGATGCCAAGAAAAATATGGAATTAGAGTCAACCGGTATAGTTGAAAAGATGGTTGAATTTGACTCTAATTCGAGGGACCAAGAGGATGTCAAAATCCGGAAAATATTACAATTTGGAGGCTTGATGTCACATTCTAAGCATTTCTAAATATTGGAATTGTGTGGTGATATGGGAATTGAACTACAAGAGTCAATGAGGGATTGTGAAGATGAGAGGCAAGGTCCATACATCTTACAATTTGAAGGTACAAGAAGTCAAAATGACATTCCTCACATGAAAGCCAAGAAATGCAAAATGAAGAAAATGGCATTTGGCTTGATCATCTACTTACCACCCCTCATTGCTCGTGGTCACAAGCTTGATTCCAAGTTGGGAGCCCAGTTCATATCTTCCCAGTGGCGAAAAAAGTGGTAAAGTTGATTCGCATCGTGCCACAACATTAAATGCGGTGCTTGGTGGGAGGCAACCCATCATTTTTAATTTCTTTGTCATTTATTTATTTTTTAAAAAAATATTTTTGTTTTTCAAATTTTCTCTTTAGAATAGTTTGTTTTATTATTTTTTATCAATCTACCAAGTTTCAGGAAGTTTGGAAGTGTTCGAGACACAGAGTAGGGAGATTGGGCAGTGAGAAAAATCAGGCCCATGCCTCTGATTTTGCAATTGCGAACTAGGAGCCCATTGCAAAATCAAAGAAGACACTGCTAATTTTTTATTATTTGCAATTGTGAACTCCCAGTCGCAATTGCGACCTGTGAAGCACTTTTACTGGGTTTGCTGAATACTTGGCAAAAATCTCAAAAATATTTTGAGGCCCTAAAATTAAACGACCTTCATCTTCCTCACTCTCACAACTTTGAAATCCCATCATTCTAACTCCTAAGTGCAAGCATCCATGTATTAAAGCTTACTCTTTGTGCTCTTAATGATATGTAGCATCTTTTTCTTCTTCTCTCCTTTATCTCTCCACACTCAACAGTTAGGGTTCAAATGAGTTTTTCTATTCTGTGCAAAATTGTTGAACAATATTTTAAATCGTGTTGTAATTTCTCGGTGAGGTTGGTTGAGAGTGTGAGTTTCTTTCTTTACTTAAAAGGAGAAAAAATGGGGAAGTCTGAGTACCCATGGCTTTGTTAAAATATGAGTGATTTTGTGTACTTACTATGTGTTTGATGAAAGGCTTGAATGAGATTATTATCCGAATCATTGAAATTATTTTCAATTCGTGGTTGTGTGTGAAGTTTACTGCATGATTTTGTGCTTAAAAACTGATTGGGCTCTTTACAAGCGTGCCTTTGTTCAAAAATTTTGGGGCTTGGGACTTTTCTGTGAGAGAAGGTGACTGGGGACGATGAGATCGCAATTGCGATGGCCTTTTCGCATTTGCGAATAGGTGATCACAATTGCGAAAACAGTCAGCTCTGGAAACCTTCGAAATAAAGAATGGATCACAATTGTGAACACTGGAAATGTCTGTTGCCTTCGCAATTGTGAAAAAAATGTCGCAATTGCGACATCAAAGAGTAGACTTCTCCTGAACTGAAAATCTGAGATATTTTCCTAAGACTGGGTTTTGTCTATAAAATCATTCCTTCGGCATATTTGACTCATTTTGCAATATATTTCATAGACATACCACGTTTTTACTCCAATACTTTGTTTACAGGCACCATAAGCTTAAAATGAGCTCTAACTCCGACGAAGCCGCACATGACAACCCTCTGGAAGTTTAGAAGAACTATGACCAACACCGGTTCTTGTCATTGGAATGCCAATAATGGTACTATGTCGAGTTGATTACAAAGAAGTTGCTCCTAGAAAGTGGTATATTTCCTGAAAAGGTCCCAGAAAATCTTCCCGAGTTCCATCAGAGGCTTGTAGACATGGGATGGACTTGTTTTGCCCCTCAACCTTACAGAGCCAATGAGCAATAGGTGAGGAAATTCTATGCTAACTTTCCAACCATCAAGTTAAGAAAGTCAATCACGAAGATTCATGGCATACATAGCTCCATTCCGTGAGAAAGATTATGCCTCAGGCAAGTGGTTAGTCTCTAAATTGTATCCGGGTGCGGACGTTCCATGGGCTGTAGAAGCAAAGATATGGTTGGCCATCATATGTAGTCGCATCTACCCTGCGGGGAATATATGGAATGTACCTATAATGAGATTCCAAATGATCTCTCCCGTTCTTGATGATGTCCAACTCAATGTTTGTAACGACCTGGCTGGTCGTTTCAAGAGTTATAGCCCCGTTTTTCCTATTTAAGTTTCCTTTATGCTCTTAAGCTATATTATGATATACCGGGTTAGTTGGTTCGGGTCCGGAGTAGTTTCAGAGTGGAATGAGACACTTAGTCTCTAAAGTAAAAGCTTAAGTTGGAAAAAGTCAACTGGATGTTGACCTATGTATAAATAATCTCGGAATTGAATTATTATTGTTCTATTAGCTCCGTTAGGTGATTTTGGACTTAGGAGCGTTTCCGGAATGTGATTTGGAGGTCCGGAGTGGAATTAGGCTTGAATTAGCAAAAGTTGGAAATTTGGCGATTTCGGTCGGTAGTGAAAAATTTGATATCGGGGTCGGAATGGAATTTCGGAAGTTGGAGTAGTTTTGTAGTATCATTTTTGACGTGTGTACAAAATTTGAGGTCATTCAGACGTGGTTTGGTTGGTTTTGGCATCGATTGTCCAATTTAGAAATTTAGAAGTTCTTAGGCTTGAATTTGAGGGTAATTTAGTGTTTGGATGTTGTATTGAGTGATTCGAAGGTTCGAATAAGTTTGTATGTTGATATGTGACGTGTTGGTACTTTTGGTTGAGGGCCTCGGATTGATTCCGAGTGGTTAACGGATTTGTAGAAGTTGGAAAATGTAGCTGAAGCTACTGCTTCTGCTATTTCCGCACCTGCGGAAGGAAGAGTCGCAGGTGGGAGGCTGTTGGTGCGCATGGGAAGTCCGCATGAGCGGGTAGTGGTGGGCTAGGAAGAATGTGTAGGTGCGAGTTGTAGGTCGTATCTGCGAGTCCACAGGTGCGAAACATGGGGCGCAGATGCGGAAAGAGGGACGCTGGACAGGCTTCGCAGAAACGGAGGAAACATGCAGGTGCGCCTTCGCAGGAGCGGGGTTTTTGGCCGCAGATGCAGAACTTGGGCTCCTAAGTGAGTTCCGCACCTGCGATGGATTTTCCGCAGGTGCGGTGGTGCAGAAGCGTGAAATTTGTCCGCAGGTGCGAAAAACTTGGGCAGACACCATAAATAGAACCCTTCGCGAATTTGGTTCATTTCCACCATTTTCAAGTTGGTTTTTGGAGCTTTTGGAGTGATTTTGAAGGGTGATTCAAGGGCTATCAGTGAGGTAAGTTGCTTGAGCCCTAATACTCTTATGTATAGTGATTTCCCATTATTTAATCATGTAATTAGTGAAAATGAGGGGGTTAGGGCTTGGGATTTTGGAGAGATAAATTTAAGTATTTGAGGGGCCAAACAGCGTCGGAATTTGTTAAATTTCATATGTATGGACTCGTGAGTGAATGAGCTTCCTAGTTTTGTAAATTTTGTTGTATTTTGAGATGTGGACCCGGGGGCCGGTTTGGGCCAATTTCGGGTTTTGGGCTAATTTGATAGTTTTCCTTGTGGAATTCATTCCATTAGAGTATATTGATGGTATTGTACTGATTGTGAATAGATTCGAAGCATTTGGAGGCCGAGTAGAGAGGCAAGAGCATTGCGAGGTAGAGATTTGACCGATTTGAGGTAAGTAACGATTGTAAATCTAGTCTTGAGGGTATGAAACTCCGGATTTAGTATCTTTTTACTATTTTGAAGTGACACACATGCTAGGTGATGGGCGTGTGGGCGTGCACTGTTGGAGATTGTGACTTGGTCCGTCCCGTA
This sequence comes from Nicotiana tabacum, assembly GCF_000715075.1. Taxonomy (NCBI): domain Eukaryota; kingdom Viridiplantae; phylum Streptophyta; class Magnoliopsida; order Solanales; family Solanaceae; genus Nicotiana; species Nicotiana tabacum. The sequence goes on along the minus strand of NC_134093.1, from coordinate 27,466,277 downwards.
GCAACTGTGAAGTTGCATATTTTGTTGAAACTATATGATACTTATATGTTTTAGAAAGAGTTTCTGTAAATTGGGCCTTGTGCCATGTTTGGGCCTTATGCCAGTGCTGTTTGGACCCTTAAGGGCCTTTTCTTACTATCCTCTCACTGTTTTCTATTGAAAATCTATACTCAGTCATGGTTATACTTGTTTACTGCATAACTTAGTTTTATGACTCTATTTTGATGTATATAAATGTTGTTTGGGGTTGAATGCCCTGTTTTTACTGATATGCCCGAGTGGCTTGAGAGGTTTATGACTGAGTGAGGCCGAGAGCCTGATTTGTGAGGATATTTATGGAATCGGGCTGCACACCGCAACATGTTCGATATAGGCCGAGGGCCTGAGTAATTTATGCCATGATTTGGCTTGATATAGCACTTGGGTTGAAGGAGCCCCTCCATACTGAGTGCGAGTGTCGAGTGCCGAGTGCTGAGTAACTGGGAGGCATGAGCGATTGTGAGGTATGCCCGAGTGGCAAGAGTGATTGTGAGATATGCCCGAGTGGCACGAGTGACTGTGAGGTTTGCTCGAGGGGCTGTATATGAGTGATGTTTTTCCCGAGGGGCTGTTTATGATTTCATCATTTTTGCTCACCTTTGCATTGAGCCTTTGTTTGAAAAAACTATTGAAAAATATCCTTACATGCTTTTTACTGGAACCGGGTTTAAACGAGATGATTTGATTCAAACACTGATTTTTAAAGCATGTTGTACTTTACTGAAGTTTTGTGATATGAACTTGATATGCTTTATTGCTCGTCACTACTGCTCAGTCTTTATTTATTGTTGTTACTTACTGAGTTGGCATACTCACATTACTCCCTGCACCTTGTGTGCATATCCAAGTGTAGCTGGGCACGGTAGCGGTTGTTGATTATTCTGGTTGCAGATTTTCTCGAGGTTAGCAAAGTAGCTGCTTGGTGATTGCAGCCTCTGCTCTTCTCCCTATTATCTTCTTTTAGTTGTATTTGGCTATTTTCCAGACTATTTTAGTCTTGATATTGTCAGACAAATGGTAGTAGATGCTCATGACTAGTGACACCCCGATGTCGGGCTTTTCTTTTCCGCACTTTTGTTTTGATTTGAACTCCTTTATGATGGTTTTTATGTTAAATATCATTGAAATTATCTTTGAAATAAAAATATCGGTTTATTTTGGAAATGAGTCGGCTTGTCTAGTTCCACGATAGGCGCCATCACGACAGGGGTTAGTTTTGGTCGTGACAGATTGGTATCAAAGCCTAGGTTATATAGGTCTCACGAGTCATGAGCGGGTTTAGTAGGGTCTTGCGGATCGGTACATAGACGTCTGTACATATCTTTGAGAGGCTGCAGAACCTTTAGGAAACTCCATATTCTTGAATTCTTGTCGTGCGAATTTGTTGATTCTAGTAACTAAATATTTGTTGTTTCATTATCGCACAGATGGTGAGGACTCGTGCTACCGGTCAAGAGCACTAGCCAGGGCTACGAGAGTCGAGGCCGCAGTAGATGTCATGGTAGGGGCAGAGGTGCAGCCAGTACAACAGCTGGGGCAGTACCTGCAGATTCACCAGTTGTCCCAGATCAGGACTTATGTTCCAGTTGTTGATGCACCAGCTCAAGCACCACCTGTGAGTATTGTGATTCCAGGCCTTCAGGAGGACCTAGCTCAGATTCTGACATCATGTACCGGCCTTGCTCAGGCGGTCTCTATATCGACGGCCACAACTACTTCTCGAGGCACTCAGACTCCCGTTGCTCGCACACCCAAGCAGGTTGTTCAGGTACTTCAGACTCCGGAGGCACCACCAGCCTAGCCGATTGTAGCTGTACAGGATTATGTGGTTCCTGCTATGCCTGAGTATGATCAGCGTAGGTTGGAGAGGTTTGGGAGACTCCAGCTACCACCTTTCAGTGGCACAGAGAGAGAGGATGCTCAGGACTTCTTAGACAGGTGTCAGAGGATACTCTGTACTGCTGGTATTTTGGAGACTTTTGGGGTCTTATTCACTACTTTTTAGTTCTCCAGGGTTGTACTCAGATTGTGGGAGACTTACAAGAGGTGTAGGCCTATTGGCCCAGCACCCCTTACTTGGCTGCAGTTCTCCGTGGTCTTTTTGGAGAAGTTCGTGCCTCGATCCCGCAGAGAGGAGCTGCGCAGACAGTTTGAGTGGCTTCACCAGGGTGATATGTTTGTGACACAGTATGAGATGCGGATCTCCGATTTGGCCCGTCATGCGATCTGGTTGGTTCCCACGGATAGGGAGAGGATCATGAGGTTTATTGATGGTCTCACTTTTCAGCTACAATTGCTTATGACCAGAGAGAGGGTGTCTGTTGCCACCTTTAATGAGGTTGTCGACAGATTGAGATGGTTTGCGGTTAGGAGAGGGTTGAGAGGGAGGCCAAGAGGCCACGTGGATTGGGTGGATTTAGCGGTAACCCTATTGGGGGCCAGTTTCAGCACGGTAGATGTCGTCATTTCAGACAAGCTCAGTCAGCTCAGCCATTTCACTATGGTGCATCATCTGGCCATGGTTCTCACAGTTCTTATCAGGGCCACTCATCACTTAGTGCCCTTCCATATCAGAGTTCATCCCTTGTCCACCAGTTCAGGGCTCCTCTATGCCAAGTTCTTTTACCAGTTATCCCGGTGCTAGGGGTTCCCTTCAGTTTCCGCCACTAGCACTAGGGAGTTGTTTTGAGTGTGGGGAGTTTGGGCATATGCGGAGGCAGTTTCCTCGTCGCCATGGAGGTCTATGTCAGTAGAGAGGTCAGCCTTCGACTTCAGCACCAGTTACTTAACCACCCTCCTAGTCAGCTCGGGGTAGAGGTAAGTCAGCTAGGGGTCACCCTAGAGGGGGAGGTAGATCAGGGGGTGGCCATGCCTATTTCTATGCCCTCCCTGCCAGACCAGATGCTATTGCTTTAGATGCCATGATTACAAGTATTGTCTCAGTTTTTCACAGAGATGCCTCAATATTATTCGACCCTAGTTCCACGTATTCATATGTTTCCTCATATATCGCCCATTTTCTAGATATTTCTGGTGAGTTTTTAGTTTCAGCTGTTCATGTATCTACTCCTGTGGGCGATACTATTATCATGGACCGCGTATATCGATCATGTGTGGTGACTATTGGGGGTCTGGAGACCCAAGTGGACCTTTTGCTGCTCAGTATGGTTGGCTTTGATGTTATATTGGGTATGGATTGGTTATCTTCATGTCATGATGTTCTAGATTGTCACGCTAAGACGGTGACGTTGGCTATGGCGGGATTTTTGAGGGTTAAGTGGAGCGGTTCTGTAGATTTTGTACCAAGTAGGGTGATTTCATACTTGAAGGCTCAGCATATGGTTGAGAAGGGTTGCTTATCTTATTTGGATTTTGTGAGGGATGTTAGTGCAGAGACTCATGTCATTGATTCTGTTCCGGTGGTACGTGATTTTCGGGATGTGTTGCCTACAAACCTGTTGGGCATGCCGCCTGACAGGGATATTGACTTCGGTATCGATTTGGTGCCGGGCACTCCGCCCATTTCTATTCCACTGTATCGTATGGCACCAGCAGAGTTGAAGTAATTGAAATAACAACTTCAGGAACTCCTTGATAAGGGGTTTATTTGGTCTAGTGTGTCACCTTGGGGTGTACCGGTTCTATTTGTGAAGAAGAAGGATGGTTCCATAAGAATGTGTATTGATTACAAGCAGTTGAACAAGGTCACAGTCAAGAATAAGTATCATTTGCCTCGTATTAATAATTTATTTGACCAGCTTCAGGGAGAGGGTGTTCTCCAAGATTAATTTGAGGGTTTTCATCTATTGCTTCTCCCTCGACCAAATTGACCCAAAAGGGTGCTCCATTCAGGTGGTCTGACGAGTGTGAGGAGAGCTTTCAGAAGCTCAAGACTGCGTTGACCACAGCTCCAGTGTTAGTTCTGCCATCAGCTTCAGGTTCTTACACCGTGTATTATGATGTCTCGAGGATAGGTATTGGTTGTGTTTTGATGCAGGAGGGTAAGGTGATTGCCTATGCCTCACGCCAGTTGAAGACCCATGAAAAGAACTATCTTGTCCATGATCTTGAGTTAGCAGCCATTGTTCACGACTTGAAGATTTGGCGTCATTATTTGTATGGGGCTCATTGTGAGATCTATACTGATCACCGGAGTCTGCAACATCTGTTCAAGCAGAAGGATCTTAATTTGCGTCATCGAAGATGGTTGTAGCTTCTTAAGGACTATGATATCACTATTTTGTACCATCCGGGGAAGGCAAATGTGGTGACCGATGCTTTGAGTCTCTGGGGGGAGAGTTTGGGGAGTTTAGCATATCTTCCGGCAGTAGGGAGACCTTTGGCATTGGATGTTCAGGCCTTAGCGGTCCATCTTGTGAGATTGAATATTTCGGAGCCGAGTCGGGTGTTGGCTTGCGTGGTCTCCAGGTCTTCTCTTTTTGACTGTATCAGGGAGCGTCAGTATGATGACCCCTACTTGCTCGTTCTTCTGTACAGGGTTCAGAGAGGTGATGCTAGGGATATGATTATTGTTGATGATGGTGTGTTGAGGATGCAGGGTCGGATGTGGCTAATGTAGATGGGCTTCGGGAGTTGATTCTTGGGGTGGTCCCCAGCTCGCGGTATTCCATCTATCCAGGTGTCACGAGGATGTACCATGATTTGAGACAGCACTATTGGTGGAGGCAGATAAAGAAGGATATAGTTGGGTTTGTAGCTTGGTGTCTCAACTATCTGTAGGTTAAGTTTGAGCATCATAGAGCGGGTGGATTGCTTCAGAGATTAAACATTCCGGAGTGGAAGTGGGAGCGGTTCACCATGGACTTTGTAGTTGGGCTCCCATGGACATCGAGGAAGTTTGATGTTATTTGGGTTATTGTGGATCGGTTGACCAAGTCCGCTCACTTTATTCCAGTTGGTACTACTTACACTTCAGAATGGTTGGCTGAGATTTACATCTGAGAGTTGTTCGCTTTCATGGTGTCCTAGTTTCCATCATTTCAGATAGGGGCACTCAGTTTACATTGTAGTTTTGGAGGGTAGTGCAGCGAGAGTTGGGTACTCAGGTTGAGTTGAGCACAGCTTTTCACCCTCATATGGATGGGCAGTCCGAGCGCACTATTCAGATATTGGAGGACATGTTGCGCACTTGTGTCATTGACTTTGGGGGTTCATGGGACCAGTTCTTGCCGCTCGCTGAGTTTGCATATAACAACAGTTATCAGTCGAGCATTCAGATGGCTCCGTACGAGGCTTTATATGGGAGGAGGTGTAGATCTCCGGTTGGATGGTTTGAGCCGGGTGAGTCTAGGCTCTTGGGTACAGACTTGGTCCAGGATGCATTAGAAAAGGTGAAATTGATTCAGGAGCGGCTTCACATGACACAGTCTAGGCAGAAAAGTTATGTGGATAGGAAGGTTCGTGATGTATCTTTCATGGTTGGGGAGAAGGTTTTGCTGAAGGTATCACCCATGAAGGGTGTTATGAGGTTTGGGAAGACGGGCAAGTTGAGCCTGCGGTTTGTTGGGCCTTTTAGGGTGCTTCAGAGGATAGGGGATATGGCTTATAAGCTTGCCTTGCCACCCAGCTTGTCGAGTGTGCACCCAGTGTTTCATGTTTCCATGCTCCGGAAGTATATTGGAGATCCTTCCCATGTTTTGGATTTCAGCACGATTCAGTTGGAGGGTGATATGACTTATGATGTGGAGCCGGTGGCTATTTTGGATCGGCATGTTCGAAGGTTGAGGTCAAAGGATATAACTTCAATGAAGGTGCAGTGGAGAGATCAGTCTGGAGGAGGCCACCTGGGAGACCGAGCGGGAGATGCGGAGCAGATATCCACGCCAATTCGAGACTCCAGGTATGTTTCTAAATACGTTTGAGGACGAACGGTTGTTTAAGAGGGGGATGATGTAATGACCCGGCCGGTCGTTTAGGGAGCTATAGCCCCGTTTCCCCATTTCTATTTCCTTTATTCTCTTAAGCTATATTATGATATACCGGGTTAGTTGGTTTGGGTCCGGAGTGGTATCGGATTGGAATAAGACACTTAGTCTCTAAAGTAGAAGCTTAAGTTGGAAAAAGTCAACTGGATGTTGACCTATATATAAATGATCTTGGATTTGAATTCTGATGGTTACTTTAGCTCCGTTAGGTATTTTTGGACTTAGGAGTGTGTCCGGAATGTGATTTGGAGGTCCGGAGTGGAATTAGGCTTGAATTGGCAAAGGTTGGAAATTTGGCGATTTCGGTCGGCAGTGGAAAATTTGATATCGGGGTCGGAATGGAATTTCGAAAGTTAGAGTAGGTTCGTAGTGTCATTTGTGACGTGTGTGCAACATTTGAGGTCATTCGGACGTGGTTTGGTTAGTTTCGGCATCGGTTGTTGAATTTGGAAATTTAGAAGTTCTTAGGGTAATTTAGTGTTTGGATGTTGTTTTGAGTGATTCGAAGGTTCGACTAAGTTTGTATGTTGATATATGACTTTATGATATTTTTGGTTGAGGTCCTGAGGGCCTCGTGGTGATTCTGGGTGTTAACGGATTTGTCGAAGTTGGAAAATGCAGCTGAAGCTGTTGCTTCTGCTATTTCTGCACCTGCGGAAGGAAGAGTCGCAGGTGCGAGGTCGCTGCGCATGGGAAGTCTGCAGGAGCGGGCAGTGCTGGGCTAGGCAGGATGCGCAGGTGCGAGTTGGAGGTCACATCTGCGAGCCCGCAAGTGCGAAACCTGGGGCGCAAATGCGGAAAGGGGGACGCTGAGCAGGCTTCGCATAAGGGGAGGAAACGCACAGGTGTGGGTTTTTGGGCCCCAGATGCAGAACATGGGCTCCTAAGTGAGTTCCGCACCTGCGATGTATTTTTCGCAGGTGCGGTGGCGCAAAAGGGTGTAATTTGTCCGTAAGTGCGAAAAACTTGGGCAGAAACCATAAATAGAATCCTTCGCGAATTTGGCTCATTTCTACCATTTTCAAGTCGGTGTTTGGAGCTTTTGGAGAGATTTTGAAGGGTGATTCAAGAGCTATCAGTGAGGTAAGTTTCTTGAGCCCTAATACTCGTATGTATAGTGATTTTCCATTATTTAATCATGTAATTAGTGAAAATGAGGAGGTTATGGCTCGAGATTTTAGAGAGTTTAATTTAAGGATTTGAGGGGCCAAACGACGTCGGATTTTGTTAAATTTTGTATGTATGGACTCGTGAGTGGATGAGATTCTTAGTTTTGTAAATTTTGTTGGATTTTGAGATGTGGGCCCGGGGGCCGGGTTGAGCCAATTTCGGGTTTGGGGCTAATTGATAGTTTTTCTTGTGAAATACATTCCATTAGCGTATATTGATGGTATTATACTGATTGTGAATAGATTTGGTGCATTTGAAGGACGAGTCGAGAGGTAAGAGCATTGCATGGTAGAGATTTGACCGGTTTAAGGTAAGTAACGATTGTAAATCTAGTCCTGAGGGTATGAAACTCCGGATTTAGTATCATTTTACTATTTTGAAGTGACGCACATGCTAGGTGATGGGTGTGTGGGCGTGCACTGTTGGAGATTGTGACTTGGTCCGTCCTGTAGCAACTGTGAAGTTGCATATTTTGTTGAAACTATATGATACTTATATGTTTTAGAAAGAGTTTCTATAAATTGGGCTGAATGTCATGTTTTGGGCCTTGTGCCAGTGCTGTTTGGACCCTTAAGGGCCTTTTCTTACTATCCTCTCACTGTTTTCGATTGAAAATCTATACTCAGTCATGGTTATACTTGTTTACTGCATAACTTAGTTTTATGACTCTAATTTGATGTATATAAATGTTGTTTGGGGTTGAATGCCCTGTTTTTACTGAAATGCCCGAGTGGCTTGAGAGGTTTATGACTGAGTGAGGCCGGGGGCCTGATTTGTGAGGATATTTATGGGATCGGGCTGCACGCCGCAACATTCTCGATATAGGCCGAGGGCGTGAGTGATTTATGCCATGATTTGGCTTGATATAGCGGTTGGGCTGAATGAGCCCCTCCAGAGTCTGTACACCCCCTCCAATGAACGCAGGTACCTACTGATTGCGAGTGCCGAGTGCTGAGTGACTGAGAGGAATGAGTGATTCTGAGGTATGCTTGAGTGGCATGAGTGACTGTGAGGTTTTCCCGAGGGGCTGTATATGAGTGATGTTTTTCCCGAGGGGTTGTTTATGATTTCATCATTTTTGCTCACCTTTGCATTGAGCCTTTGTTTGAAACACTGCTGAAAAATATTCTTAAATGATTTTTACTGGAACCGGGTTTAAACGAGTTGATTTGATTCAAACATTGATTTTTAAAGCATGTTGTACTTTATTGAATTTTTGTTATATGAACTTGATATGCTTTATTGCTCGTTACTACTGCTCAATCTTTATTTATTGTTGTTACTTACTGAGCGGACGTACTCACGTTACTCCCTGCACCTTGTGTGCAGATCCAGGTGTAGATGTACATGGTAGCGGTTGTTGATTATTCTGGTTGTATATTTTCTCGGGGATAGCAAGGTAGTTGCTTGGCGATCGCAGCCCTTGCTCTTCTCTCTCTTATCTTCCTTTAGTTGTATTTAGCTATTTTTCAGACTATGTTAGTCTTGATATTGTCAGACAAATGGTAGTAGATGCTCATGACTAGTGACACCCCGATGTCGGGCTTTTCTTTTCTGCACTTTTGTTTTGATTTGAACTCCTTTGCGAAGGTTTTTCTATTAAATAACATTGAAATTATCTTTGAAATGAAAATATCGGTTTGTTTTGGAAATGAGTCGGCTTGCCTAATTTCACAATAGGCGCCATCACGATAGGGGTTAGTTTGGGTCGTGACAATGTTGGTGCGATTTTCATCAATGAGTCGAGGGATCATCCGAGGCTGGATGGTCAATCACTGATGTTCCCATCTTTCATCACTGAGTTGTGCCATCTTGCAGGGGTTGAGGAGGATCCGGAAGACAACTGGATAGATCCATGAAAGCCTATTGCTCTATTAAAGAAAAGAGGAGAGGGAGGCGCTGTGAAAAGAAAAAAGAGAAAGTTAGGATCTTCTTCTCGGGCCATATAGGGTAGCCAACCATCATCTTCTGCAAGAGGACCATTTGTTATGCTTTCCGAGGAGATGCGGCAGATTTACGACCTAGTAGATGACCTTCCGCAAGGACCTGGGGAAACATCTAAGGGACTCTCTACATGAATTTTAAAAGTATCTTGATGATCAGAAGAAGAAGGGGGGTCACCTTAAGAAGCTGGAGAAAGCATACATTGATTTGGCCACAACGCACGGTACTTTGAGTACTTTTCATGCCAAGCTGGTAAATGCACACACCAGGATGAAGAATACAGATAAATTCTTCACCCGCATGTGGAAGGGTGTGAAGGGGCTATGAAAAGTCCTAAAACCTCAAGAGTCAGTGCCATCAACCGAGCCGGAAGATGTTGATGATGCTCCAGTTCATTGGTCCTAGGAAGGAGAAGAGAAGGAGGATGAGACTGAGTCCTACACCGAGGAGAGCACACTATGCAGTATTCATGGAGCACTTTCCACCATTTTACTCTATTTTGTTTAGTTGCATTGAATACATTGCAATATTTCTAGTTGGGCGTGGCTTCTTGTATAACTGTGGATATGGTATATTGATATTTATTTTCATGTGATGTGTTATATTAGTATGTTTACTAGCTTCTTGAATGTTTGTATTTTATATAGTATGTTTTATTGACTTAATGTCTATTAGCTTCTTGACTTTTTTAATAAATAGTATATTTTATTTTGTTGGCAATATCCTTGGTTTTCTTTGTACCACGGTTCTTTTTCGAGGATGCCAATTCTTTTTTTGAACCGGGACTATTCTGGTAAATTATTGTGTCGACTTTTCCTGATGATGGATAGCTAGGCGACTTTCTTAAGGGTATAGTCTTGTAGTTTAGATACAGTTTTTTTTAGTTTTGGAAGAATAAGTGAGTTGGTGTTTGTGCCCATTGGCAAATTTGTGGCTTGCTTGGTACCAACATGATTTAAACCTCGGCATATGAATTCTTGATCTTTGAAAAAGAAAAATGATTGAAGTAAAGATCACTGTCCTGACTTTTAGACTCAATTTTTGGCTCTTTCATTCATTAAATAGTCTCTTAGGCTATATATGACTTTTTTGAGTTCAATGGTTTCAATTGGATTTTGGATTTGTATTCTGCTCGAGTTTTCGTGTGCCATGTGTGGTAAGATTTATTGTGAGTTCTTTTGCATTATTTGTAGTTTAGAACTTGCCCGGAATGTCTTCAAGGCGAAATCCTAGACTAACTTGATTTGAAAAATGATGTTAGGCCTTCCTTGGACCGTTATTATGCCTTCAGTTTCCTACCCTTGCATATTTTCCCTAGTCAACCCCTTTTGAGCCTTTAAACTTTTTCTTTGAAAACCATATTACAAGCTTTAACACTTTATTCGTTATTGATCTATCTTTTGGCATCCTACCTTCCTAAGTACTTTGAAAGTGTAAGCATAGGCTAAAAGCGTAAGTTTGGGGGTGAAGGTTGGAAAAGTTGCGGTGTGAAAATTGCTTAAAAGGTGAAAAGTAATAAAAACTAAAAAACAATAGTGGAACCTTCCTTGAGTTTTGAAAAAAAAAATGAGTAAGAAAGAAGAAATAGGAAGGAAAAATAAGAAATTGTGAATAAATGAAAGACTAAGTGATGAAATAAATAATGACGAAAGGGCGGAAAAGTTCTTGAAGGAAGTATAATTTGATATTTTAACTTTTGTAGTGCTTAGTGAGGTTTTGAGTCATTCTAACCAAAATTGTGCCCTACCTTAACCAAAAGCCTAAACTACAACCCTTTAAGTCTTAATTGATTTTGAACCAAGTTTGTCTACATTAGTAGAGAAATACTTGAAGGGCAAGCCTATGATACTACTTGTATGCATTTGAACATCTTGGTGAGAGAGAGAGTTAATTTTTTCCATTTGATATCCCATATATGTTTTGAATTGCAATTTATGAGTTTGGGATTCTCTCTTAAGTGTGAGGGCACATGAGATTTGAGTTGTGAATTTAATCCGATTTTCAATAGGGAGGAATAAACAAAGGAAAGTTATTTGTGATAAAAAGGTAAATTTTGAAGATTTAGTGTCATAACTTGATTGCTACTTTGATTAACATAGTGTTTGAGCACTTGAATTGTAATGAAATTTATGAGAAGTTTTTGGTGTTTCATATGCTTTGGATTAATTGTTGGTACCAATCAAAGTCATGTGTTTGTACTTAAAGTAGACGTTTTGACTTGGTATAATATTGATACACTATTGAGTTAAATACTTGGAAGGGGATTTTGTGCTTTGATTGATTGAGGACAATCAATAGTTTAAGTTTGGGGGTTTGATAAGTTGGTATTTTGCCAACCTATCTCGTCTTTAAGCTTAGATTTTTGCTATGTTTGATTGATAAAATTGCGTGTTTAATGTCGTTTACTTCTATTTTACAGGTTATATGTGATTTAGAAGTAATCATGAAGAAACCAAGTGGAAACGAGTCAAAAAGAAGAAATCTAGAAAATGGTCTCAGATGTCGCAATTGCGACATCAACTTGGCAAATGTGAAGTCAACCAAGTCAAGCAATGTTCGTATATGCGAAATAAGCGTCGCAAATGCGAAGTCAAACCAGGCAGTCAAACTTTGCAAATGGGAATCCCTTCATCGCAAATGCGAAACCAAGTGCACAGTGCCTAGTTCAAAATTGCGAACATACAGATCGCAAATGCAATGTTCAACAGTGATGTCAAGGTTCGCAATTGCGAACTAATATTCGCAATTGTGAATGTCGCGCTTCAGTTCTGGGCACTTCTGCCATTTCACATTTTCTTCATCCCAAACTCTTTAATACACGACCTAGATTATTGAAAAGATATCTTTGGCATCTTTGGCTAGTCTCTACATATGTTTGACAGCTCTTGACTAGAGAACACAAGTTTGGGTGCTAGGGTTCTTGCACACACACTTGGGCCTTGAATATTTGAAGCTTTTTGTTGAGAATTTCTTACCCATTTATGTTTATTTCTTCATTTCCTTTCTTTGTATTGAATATATAAGTATGTAATATTTTTTCCAACACTTGAATCTTATTTATGGGAATATTCATACTTAAAATGTAGATTAAATATCTTGTTGTGCTTATGTATTGAACGATTTTTATTTATTATAAAGTGAGTTATTGTTTCTTTAATTAATTTTGCTCTTTAATATTTCAAAAGGGATTATCTAACCTTAGGACTCGCCCATTCACTTCGAATTAATTTTGGGAAAGATAATTTCGGGTTGGGAAAGATTAATTAACAAGAACTTGAGGCGTTAATCCTCACTTTATAGATTCTATCTAGGGATAGAATTGAACTACTTGTAGACATAGTCGGGTGTGCTTAATATCTTAATTGTTTTAGGGATAATTCAATTAGAAAGTCTTGTTAGTCATCGGAAGAAGCTAATATAGATTTATTACCCGAGGTTAATTAACATAAACTCACTCATATTTGTAAAATCGTAAAATAAATTGGATCGTTACTTGAGTGTAATTCCCAATGCATACATGCTTGTAGCCATTGATCATTTCTTTCTTTCTAGGTTAGTTTACATTTTTGCAATTAGTTATAAATATTTTCCAAACCCTTTTAAGTGTTTGGCTTAGCATAATAAGTGATAATTCTCTTACACACCTAATTGCCTACATAGTGTTCTCTGTGAGATTCGACCCGGACTCATAGTTGCGTAAATTATATTGCATTCGACTGTGTCCATTTACTTTTTAGTAGTGGATTTGGATGTCATCACATAGACCCAACCAAAACAAACTGATTCCCAAGCTTTTCTCCAATTTCATAACCAAACTTACTAGTGGGAAACTTAGAGGTTACCTGTTCAGTTTCAGAAGAAACTGGTTCTTCCTCCTCAGTCGCAGACCAGATCATCAGAATTTTGTGGTTCTTCTGCTTGACTGGCTTGTAGATTCTCATTCAATTTCATGGCATGTTCTTTGCTTGCTACTGTTTTTCGTGCAATTATTTTGATATACTTTTTTCTTGGGAGTTTGGGTGGTTAAAAGTGTGGGTTAAGGTTCTTTGAATGGTGAGGAAAGGTTTTTAGAGTTTTTAGGATTCTCATGGGTGTTTGCCATTTGATCTGTTCAGAAACTTGAGAGAAATGGAGAGAGTTTTGAGGTTTTTGAGATTTTGATCTTTCGAAAATATTTGAGATAAGAGGGTAAGGTCAAATCAATTTAAAGAGGAAAAGGTTGAGTTTATAACAATACCTTTTTGAAGTCTAGAAGTCTAATCACATTGGAAGTTTCAGTTTAAAAAGATGTTGGACTCTTCTCCAAATATTTCGGCAATTACGACGCGTGGGACTCTTTGTGAAACTTGTTAGTTTGTAACTAATTGGTTCAAAAGTAGTTTGGGATAAAGTGAGAATATTTTCAGTTCATGATCCATATGTAGTTATTTCAAATTATGCGGAGCCTAGAATACATACCTTATAAGCTCGATGAACCAGGTTCTTCACTGAAAGTTCTCTTGTGTTAGACTGGTTTTTTCCAAGAAAATAAGGATAATATCATTAGACATCAGTGAGACATTTTAGCACATGGAAAAAGAGTATACTAATAAAATCATGAGACTGAGCAATATCTAATCTAATTATTCACAAAATTTACAAATTATCTGACCAATCATTGAGTTAGAACCGATTTATTTTAGGTGATCTTAATCATTCTTACTTCTAACTTGTTCCTTTTAAAGTGATCCCTACTCAAAGATTTTGTGAAGCTGTCAGCAATTTCCTTATCAGTATCACAAAATTCGACGGTGATCAAACACTACTCAAAATTATCCCTTTGAAAATGATGTCTAACATGTAGTGCTTAGTTCTTTTGTGATAGACCGGGTTCTAGGTCATACTGATTGAACTAGTATTGTCACAAAATATGGGGATGCAACCTACATCAATTCTAAGTTCATTAATTTACTGTTTAATCCACAATAATTGAGCACAACATGAGGCATCAACCACACACTCAGCTTCATCAGTAGACAAAGCCACAGAGTTTTGCTTTTTGGTAGCCTAAGACACAAGACATGAGCCAAGAAAATATGTCATACCTGAAGTGCTCTTTATATAAACAAGAAAACCTGTATAATCAGCATCAACATATCCCACTAAGTTGAAATTACTACTTTTCGGATACCATATGCAGAGATCAGTGGTGCCTTTTAGGTATCTCAAGATCCTCTTGACAGCCGCCAAGTGAGAATCCTTTGGATTAGCCTGGAATCTTGCCCAAATGCCTACACTGAAAACAATGGTTGTTCTACTAGCAGTGAGATATAACAAAGAGCCAATCATGCCCTTATACAACTTCTGATCAGCAGATGAGCCAGGTTCATCCAAATCCAATTTTGAAGATGTTGTAATATGAGTGTCGATTTCTTTGGATGTTCCTTCCTGATTTTGTTGCCGAGGAATAGGTTCATGGACAGGTTCCCTTGAGTTTTGAGGATCAGTTCCTCTCTAGTTAGTTCCCCCTATCAGGTTTCCCTAAGTGGAAGGACCTGGTCCATCACCTGTTCCTTCTTGTGATGCAGCTTCAAGACGGACTGTGGTTTCATATTTGAATTTCTTATCAGTTCAATCTCTTCAGTATCTTGTTCCTGCCTCTCAGAAAGAATGTTAGTTTCATAAAAAAATAACATATACACTTTCTTCTACACATATATTTCTTTTATTGTATATTTTTTATGCTTTACTATGTGAAAAGTATCCCAAGAATACTCTCTCATCACTTCTGGGATCAAACTTACCTAGGGAGTCTTTTCCATTATTGTGCTTAAAGCACTTGCATCCAACTGCCTTAAGGTGGGATATATTTGTCTTTCTCCCTTTAAGTAACTCATATGTAGTCTTCTCAACTAGAGGTCTAGTCATACACATATTTATGATGTAGCATGAAGTATTCACAACTTCTGCCCAGAAGCTATGAGGCAACTTACTAGCAAGTAACATAGTCCTAGCCATTTCCTCCAAGGTCCTATTCTTCTTTTTTTTCAACTACTCCATTTTATTGTGTAGTTCTAGGAGCAGAAAAGTTATGATCTAGCTCATCACAAAATTCAGAAAATTTAGCATTATCAAACCCAGTACCATTATCAGACCTAATTGATACAAGTTGATGACCTAGTTGTTTTTGAGTTTTTCGAACAAATAAAGTGAACATGTCAAATGCTTCATCTTTAGATGTTAAAACAATGTCCAAGAAAATCTAGAGTAATCATCAACAGGCACCAAACATATCTCTTACCACCTCTGCTCATTGTCCTTATTGGTCTACACATACCTATATGGACCAGTTCCATCGACCTGGTAGTACTCACCATTCGTTTTTTGCTTTTGAAAGAAGTTCTTACTTGCTTCGCCCTTGAACAAGCCTCACAAACTTTATCTTCCTTGAACTTAATGTTAGGGAGCTCTATCACCAAGTCCTTGGAAACTAGTTTGTTGAGTTGACTTGGACTGGCATGTCCAAGTCTCTTGTGCCAAAGGAGGGACTCATTGTCCAATACACTTAAGCAAGTGAGTTCATGTCACGACCCGAAATTCTCACCTTCGAACCGTGATGGCGCCTAATGTTTCACTTGTTAGCAAGCCAACGTTAAAATAATATTATCTATTTTAAAATAATTTTTAAATTTATTAATAATAATTGAAACAATTGTGGAAGTTAAGTCTGAAATATAGTGATTAATCCATACAAATAACTGTGTCTAAATACCATTCCAGAATTGGTGTCACAAGTGCACGAGCTTCTAGAATAATACAAATAAAGGTCAGAAATAAATAAGCTATCTGGAAATAAACACACAGCAAAAGTAAAATAGACAGGGACTTCAGAACTGCGGACGCCATGCAACTATACCTCAAGTCTCCTCTAGTAGATGAAATCCGAGCAAGTCTATGGTACACCGCTGGGACCAACTCTGAAATATGCCCAAGAAGTGCAGAGTGTAGTATCAGTACAACCGACCCCATGTACCGGTAAGTGCTGAGCTTAACCTCGACGAAGTAGTGACGAGGCTAAGGTGGGTCATTTACATTAACATGTACATAATACTAGTAACAACAACAAATAATAGAAATAAATTAGGTAACTCATTTATAATAATTGAAGCCAACTCAACAGTCAAAATCCATTATTATTTCAATCAATTTCTGTTATAGCGTGCAAACCGCTTCCACAATATATTCATTTTCAATCCTCTCATATAATTATTTTAATTAAGTATATATTGACTTTTAAATAAGTCTAATGCGGCGTGCAATCCGATCCCCCAATATTGATTTTTAAATAAGTCTATTACGACGTGCAATCCGATGCCCCAATATTGACTTTTTAATAAGTCTGTTGCAGCGTGAAATCCGATCCCCCAAAATGGAATTTTTAATAAGTCTGTTACGGCGTGCAATCCGATCCCCCAATATGTTCATTTCCATCAATTTTATTGCGGCGTGCAACCCGCTCCTCCAATATATTTATTTACCAATTCAATTATGTTGCGACGTGCAACCCGCTCCTCCAATATATTTATTTACCAATTCAATTATGTTGCGACGTGCAACCCGCTCCTCCAATATATTTACTTACCAATTCTTATAGAAGAACTTTCCCCAATAAATGCAACAATTAATATAAAATTACAAGACAACAAATATATAATAATTATGATTTAATTATGAAACAAATAATGACAAATAGCAAGTTATTATGGAAATCAGGGAGAAAATAAGCAGTTTAATATTTAATATGCTAAATGTCAAATAACAATTAAGATACATAATTCAAATAGCATGTAACAATTAATGCATGAATTTAAGAATTAATATTTGACAAAGAATATGAGAGAAATAATTATTATAATAATTAATTCATGATTTAAAATAATTTATGATTTTTAAGTAATTATGCAAACAATTAATTTGATGACGTATAGACACTCGTCACCTCGCCTATACGTCGTTCACATGCATTTCACATAACAAATAGTTTAAGGGTTCTATTCCCTCATGTCAAGGTTAACCACGATACTTACCTCGCTTTGCAAATTTTAATAAATTATTCGACCACAACTTTTCCTTTCGAATTTATCTCCAAAAGCGTCAAATACATTCACAAACAATTCGATATACTCAATACGGATCATAGGAATTAATTCTATATGAATTTACTAATTTTCCGGATAAAAATCCGAAATTCATTTAAATATTCGACAATGGGACCCACATCTAAAATCTCAAAAAAACTTACGAAATCCGAACACCCATTCCGATATGAGTTCAACCATATAAAATATGTCCAATTCTGATGTCAAATGGATATTCAAATCTAAATTTTTCATTTTTTTAAAAAGTTTTACAAAAGTTCCAATTTCTTGCATATAAATCCGAAATAAAGGATGATTATAGGCATGGATTTATGAAATATAATCACTTTTGATTATAGAACACTTACCCAATTCAAAGTCGTGAATACCCCCTTTCGAATCGCCAAAGTCTAAGACTTAAACCTAAAAAATAAGTAAAAATGGCTAAGACCGAATTTTATGTATTTTTCCCAGCATTTTTGCATCTGCGGGCTATATTTTCGCACCTGCGGTCTCGCATTTGCGACAAAAATCTCGCATTTGCGAAGTGGGGCTGCCAGGCGAGGCCTCGCATCTGCGGAGGAAAAATGTGCACCTGCGCTGCCTTCCGCTCCTACAATCGAATAGTCCGCTCCTGCGGACGCGGAGGTGCGTGCAAGTTTCCGCAACTGCAAAATTTAGCCCAACTTTCCCAGGCTACTTCTGCGATGGAATGCTCGCTTCAGCGAGCTCGTACCTGCGGTCAACAATCCGCAGGTGCGATTACACCAGAAGGCCAAATTTTAGATTTTGCTTTAGTCCAATTCTTGTTCCGATTTCGATTCGAATCACACTCGGTGTACTCGGGACCCCGTCCGAATATACCAACAAGTCCCGTAACATAATATGGACATACTCGGGGTCTAAAATCTCGTCAAACAACGTTGAAATTATAATTCACACCCCGATTCGAACTTTGAGTTTTAAACTTTTAAATTTGCAAATATTGTGCCAAAACATATTAAATGAATCTGGAATGACTTCAAATTTGGCACACAAGTCATAAATGAAATAACAGAGCTATTCAAATTTTCAAAATCGGATTCTGGCTCCGATATCAAAAAGTCAACCCCGTGGTCAAACTTAGAAATCTTTAGCCTTTAAATTACTAGTTTCCGTTAATTGGTCATAACTTGAGCTAGGGACCTCCAAATTAAATTTCGGGCATACACTCAAGTCCCAAATAACGATACACACTTATCAAAACTGTCAAAACACTGATCCGGATCAGTTTGCTCAAAATGTTGACCAAAGTCAACTCAAATGAGTTTTAAGGCTTTATTTCACATTTTAATCTATTTTCACATGAAAACTTTCCGAAAAATTTTACGGATTGCGCACGTAAATCGAGAAATGAAAAATAATGCTTTTCGAGATTTTAGAATATATAATTATTTATTATTATTTAAAGATGAAATTTTGGGTCATCACAGTTCATTATCTGAGAGTGTGGACAGATCTACTACATATATGTTATTCACTCTTTTTCCCTGCAGAACTATTTTGTCGGTGGTAAGATTTATCACAAACATTTTGTAGAGGTCAAAGCTACTATGTTACCTCTATCACACAGTTATAATACACTTATTAGGTTGTATTTCAGTCCATCTAGACATTCTCAACAGAGCGAGAGTTAGACTTACCTACTTTCAAACCCCATTGATCTCACTTTTCTTTCCATTTTCAAAGGACACATTACCTCCTTTAAGGTCCTCATGTGAAAGGAATTGGTTCTTGCTTCCTATGATGTGCTTTGAGCAGCCATTATCCATGTACCATATTTGGCTTCTCTCCTTCACTTAGACCTGGAAAAAGAAATCAAGGGTTAGTCTTAGAAAGTTTTTGTTCCTTAGACTTGCTTTATCTTTTCCTGCACATTCACTCCTATAGTGTTCGGTGTTACCATAGTGAGTATAAATCTTATACTCAATGAGTGTTAGGTACTTATTTTTGGGATCCCATTTAGGTGTACAGTTCCCAAAGCCAAGTCCCTTTCTATTGCTACTATGGTGTTCTTGTAGCCATAAAAGTACACCAGAGGACCTATTCCATTTACATGTTCTATCAAGCTCATATTTAACCTTTGTCAAGTCCTCTTTCAAAACTCTTATATTTTCTTCCTTTTTTGTATAGCTCATCTTTAACCTTCGTTAAGCCATCCTCTAGGTTGAGTTGTATATCACTAGTTATCTCTTTTCATGCCCTTAACTTTAACTTTATATTTTCAAATCTAAGTTCTAAGACAGTTGTATCAAGTGCATGAACTTGGTTCTTCAAATTTTTTTTTTTTTAAATATACAAGCTTTTATTTCCAGATTTTTACATTATGCTTTTAAGAAGTTATACTCTTTTGATAACTATTCTTTTCCAGAACTTATATTCTTAGATTCATCAATTAAAGTTAGTAATAGTTCTGATAGTCTATCTTTAGAAATGAATTTAATTTTATCCTTTAGGTCTAGAAAACTTATCTCAGATTCTTCATCAGGTTCATCTTCAGATTCTCGAATAGCTATAAGAGCTCGTTCAACATCGTTGTCATCAACATTAATGTCCTCAACTAAACTCTCATTCCAAGTAACAACAATTGCTTTGGATGGCCTTTTTTTGTAGTTTTTCTTGTCATGAATTTGTTCCTTCTTCCGGTTCCTTATTTTAAATCTATCTTCTTTCCACTCGACTTCCCGCATAAGACAGTTCTTGATCATGTAATTCTGCTTATCACATTTGAAGCATCCATCAATCATCTTCAAGTGATAGTGGCCATTGGATAATGGTCGCCTAGTGGTGGATTGCTCTTTATAGTTTTTACGTAGTGCACTCATCTTGATATTTTTCTAAGATATTAGCCTCTTCAAGGAATAATCTTCTCTGATACCAATTGATATTTTATATTTCAATATCATACAAGAGGGAGAGATGATTTGTGTGGTGCCCAATTTTCGCGTGCACTGGACTATCAAAGGATTTAGTTCTTCTTTGCATTTCTTACACTATAGTTGTGGATTAAATAATGCAAAAAGTAAAGAACACAAGAGATTTTTACGTGGAAATCATCCGGCTCAAAAGGTGAAAAAATACGACATACTACCCAGTAGGATTTTTTCAAAACACTTCATTACAACTCTGAGCCAAAAATAAAGATTTCAAATTCTTGCAAACCTAAGGATTAACTCTAACTGTTATAGCAACACACCACAGGCTGTTGCGACTATTTCAAGTTAAATCTAACTTGAAAGATACAATTCAAGTTTACAACCTCTTGCAAACCTAAGGATTAACTCTAATCCTTATAGCAACACGCCACAGGTTGTTGCGACTACTTCAAGTTAACTCTAACTTGAACAATACAACTCAAGTACCTAGTACAATTTGCTTCTAAGAAAGCTGAAAGGTACAACTCAAAACGCCTACTATATTTTGAACTAGAAATAAAGAAAGACACATAAAACTCTTTATGGAACTGGTTCTTCAATCTGGTTCGTGTAGTTTCAGGATCACACTCTTAAATCTCACATGAATCGCTCACAAAATGCCTTGCTATTGCCTTGCTATTTTGCTGTCAATTCGTGCTTTCACTTTTGCATGTGCATGTCACCTGTAGAAGAGAATACAACTGATATTTATAGAGTTAGTAAAATAAGGATTAACTAGAGTTTTAATGCTTTACTCTTCCTTGGTTGAATGGTTCTAGTTATCTTCAATTTCTAACTCCTTCCTTATTTTGGATAGAGTTCTCTTCAAGTAAGGAGTCTTGTTCCTTGTCAAATATGTAACATTTTCGTTCAGGAAATATCATAAATAACCACTTATACATATCTCTTTCACGTGTATGCCTTTTGCTTGATTCTGGACTGTCACATGTGTACACTGTCCATGGACCTTGTTCATACATGTGCTCCTTTGTCAATCATCAAAACTAAACCTAATCAGGTCAACACAAATCATGTAATATACGATTTCATTTTTCGACCTTGAATTAAGAAACATATTTTTCCAATAATACACTTATCTGCAACGAAATTTGTACGTAGAGAGACCAGAAAGAAATTTCAAGAGACTGTCCAAACAACAACAGTGAACCCAACTCCATTTCAATCAACAATTCCTTGACATCACAATTTTATATTTCAATTGCTCTGCAATGAGACACTCAACTAAACCCAAGCAAAGCAGATCATGACATATCCAATGGTCAAATGTATCCTCTTAAAGCTACCAGTGAAATCTCTTTCACAGTTCAAAAGTACCTGCAAATCATGGTGTTCCTCCATCAATGAACCCAAGTTCATCAAGTTGCATCGACATGAATCATCTTCATATTAATCTTCAAAAGATTCTCTTTGTTACTTTCGAAGAAATATACCAGTATCATATTTTTTATATAAAATTACGTACCCAGCTGTACCCATGGGCGTATCTAGGCCTTAGGTATGGATTCACGTGAACCTATACTTGTCTGTGTAGACCATGTATAATAATATTATATATTTTCAAATTTACTTAAATATGTGTGCTTGCACCCATGGTCATAGATTCTTATGGTGCAATAAGTATTGGGTACACCTCTACGAGTAAAATTGGTGGTTCAAATCTCATTTTGGATAATCTTGTTTTTGGCATAGAGCATAGATATATACGTAAAAATCATTAAAAATTTAAAAAGAAAATAATTTTGAACCTATAATTTCAAAAGTATAGTGAGTTCATGGTTAGAGACTAAAGTTAAACACATGATCTAGATCTATCTCTTTACAATAGTGCACTCATCCTCTTGAAATTATGGATCCGCATATGGCTGTACCTCTGGGTGTGTTGTATTACCAAAAACGATTAGAGGGGGCTTTACCTTATCTCAAGTTACAACACAGATTGGTGATACCATCACCTCAAAAAAACCAGAAGGAATAACAAAATTACATTTTCCTACTGGGAAAGGATTATATACATTAACTAACATGGAAGTTGGCTTTGTCACAGTTTGTCCTAATACTAGGCATTTGAATTTTGTCTAGCTGAAATGCTCCTTTCGTATTTCTGGGAAGTTGATGATAAGAGTTAATAAATCAATTCGTGTCCCCTTATTGACGCCAACTTGGCTAAACAATTCGCTACATGATTACCCTCCCTATAGCAATGAGTAACATACATTCCAGTTTGCTCTTTGATGTCAAGAATGTTGCCGATCGATGACCTGTTTAAGCTTCAGATTGGCGTAATGGCTATCTTGCAGCATGTTGGCTATCACCATGGAGTCAAGTTCCAAAGTGAAATTAGTATAGCCCTGTTGGTTACATCATTTCGCTCCAAACTCAGCTGCCAAAGCTTCTGCCATACTATTGCTCTTGCATTTGATAGTGATAGAAAAGGCCATAATAAAATCCTCATTATTGTCCCTAATTATGCCACCAATTCCAGCTTTATCGTTATCCTTTAAGCAGCTGCCACCATAACTAGTATCATATATTTACTGCTAAAATCCTGTCAACAGAAGTATCACTTAGTGTTGATTCCAAAGTTCTATTGCTTGACTCGCCCTTCCCATGATTCTGCAAAGAAGTTTCTTATGTTGAAACGCGTTCCTGCAATGGTTTGGTCTTTATGGAAAATGATCGCAATATCATGTTCTGTAATCCTGCAATTCGAAAATACAAACTGATCCCCAAGCCTAATGTATTGTTACAATAAAGTTGGACATATACACCACTAATTGGTTTTGCCTATGATTACAATTTGTAAGCGAAAAGTATCAGCATCACGACGTTCAAATATTCTCAGTTACACCATCTGTCTCATATTAACAGTTTACTAAAAATAGTTCTCTCAAATTATTTGTCATTTTAGAAGTTTAAGATAAAATTAATTATTTTTTTCCTTTGTTTACCCTTTAGTAATAATTGTTTTTGAAGATTGAGATAATGCATAAATAGAATAAATATTCAATGAAAAGAGATTATATTTTAAGACATAAATAAGGGGAGAATAGTTTAATCTCTTTTCTAATTAATATTTCTTAAGGAGCGTGTAATAGAGAAACACGACACATAATATGAGACAGAGGAAGTAATAATCAGTCTTGGAAAAGGATAAACACTTTTCCTGTTATATATATAGTTGGTTTTCGGTTCTCCGACCAAATACCAGTTTTCATTAAACAGTAACATCAACATTATGGCCACTTCAGTTAGAGGCTGGCTAGGGAACCTGAACAATTTGAGCAAATTCTTGAACTACACTTTGAAGTAATTTTTCATGAAAAAATGTAACTAATGTATACAGAGCAAAATTTGAGCAATGATTAATTTAATTCTCATATGTTGAATCGTGTAAATTTTTTGTTCAATTGAATCTCATAGATATAGAACGAAATAGGTTTACCCATGAAGATATTCGTTTTATTGTTTTGATTTTATTAAGTCGAACCAAATAATTACTTACCTCGAAATAAAATTAAGTAATTGGGACTAATTAAAATGAATCTCCAATTACCTCCTCTATGTCTAAATTAAAATTGATTATTATCAATCTTTTATGCTACAGATAAAATGAAGAGCTATGGATCTTCGAGTTGTGCTCTTAAAATATTATATGTGCAGTCTAAGGATGAGACAGGTCATATAATTGATCTTGACAGTGAGGAGCTCTCGTAAAATCTTGTGCCGGTGAAAGGTATCAGATAATCTATACACCATAATTATCCCAATAAAAAACAAACTGAGCATTAAAACATAGCATCTCGGTGGATTAGATTTGTATGATTTAATCACCTAAAAATACCACAGTAGTAAATCCAATATTCTGTCCAAATTATCACAAAAAATCTGTTATCTATGATCTCAATTTGGGGTCTGGTGCAGGTGACATTTGGAGACATTGGCATAGCCGAATACACATTCATGATGAATGATTAAAAGGAAAAAGAAAATAATAAATCCAAAAACTGAGAAAAACAGAAAGAGAAATCCGAATGAAGAAGCATAAAAAATAATGGCAGAGTTACACATTGGGATTCAAATTGTACTATACTAAGATAAAATTTTACGAAGACGGGGATTGACCACTTAACAGAATCTATAATGAGATATTCTTGTTGGGTCAATCCCATAGCCATGTGAAAAGATAAGTTTTCTTTGGCTTTGTCAAGCCTACCAATTTAATAGTAGAAAAGGTTTGGGCAGCAATTAATCTTTGATTTCACGTGTAGAAGTTGACTTTTCAGTAGACATTGATGTCATTGCCTACATGGCATTTTGTAACTATAAATATGTATATTTACTTTCATTTGTAAACACACCAAACGGATAGAAAATGAGTGATTTACCGAGTAAGAAGCAAAATACTCTATAACGAAAAAATATAGAGAGTTTGAGCGGTATTAATTTGTAGTGAGCTGGAAAAATCAAAAAAGAGTTATTTCTTTTGAGTGTGTAGCAATATTGTAGTATCTTACTCGGCACCACAAATTATAAAATCCTTGCTATAGTAAAATCAATTGCTCCTATCGGGCTGTGATTTTTTCCCTTATTCAAAAGGATTTTTCACGTAAAAATCTCGGTGTCCTTATTTCTCTTATTATTACCGTTGGTTACTGTATTCTATTAATCACATTTATTATAGTCGTATATCGTGACTATTATTTATGTGGGGGTTAATTTTTCCAACAACTGGTATCAGAGCACAGGTTCTGCTCATTCAAAAAAATATTATTTACAGTCAATTTTACTTCGTGACAAAAAAAATGTTAGGATTAAAATATGAAGTAACAAGATTCAATGGTAATGACGGTTTCTCAATATGGCAAAGAATGATGAAGGACATACTCGTCCAATAAGGGTTAGACATTGCACTAGATGGCAAAGAGGCAAAGTCGGAAACCATAAAAATCAAGGATTTGGCAAACATGATAAGAAGACAGCTAGTGCAATCAGACTGCATTTGTCCGATGAAGTACTCAATAAAGTCGGGGATAAAAAAAGTGCATGTGGTATTTGAAAAAGACTAGAAAGTCTATACACGTCCAAATTTTGAGGATACCTCTCATATTTTTCACAAATTCCATGGTCTGGTGGAAAGGGATACAGGTAAAAAATTATAGCGTCTCAGGACAGACAATGAATTTGAGTATACTTAAAAGGATTTTGAAGACTACTGCTCAAGTCATGTAATTAGACATGAGAAGACAGTTCCTGGAACCCCATAACATAATGATGTAGCTGAAAAGATGAATCGAACCATTGCCGAAAAAGTGAGAGGTATCCTCAAAATGGAAAAACTACCTAAATTATTTTGGGGTAAACAGTTCGCAGAACCTATTACTTGATTAACAGAAGCTCATCAGTTCCATGGAATTTGACATTCCAGAGAATGTCTAAACCAACAAAGAGGTGTCCTACTTCCATATGAAAGTGTTTGGATGTAAAGCTTTTGCCCATGTGCCTAAGGAACAGAGAACAAAGATGGATGTCAAAGTTATTCTCTGCATCTTCATCGGTTATGGAGATGAAGAGTTCGACTACAGATTATGGGACCTAGAAATGAAAAATATCATCAGAAGCAGAGATGTGATGTTCAGAGAAGATGTGGTCGGGATTGATAGTGATCAATCAACAAAGACCAAAAATGATAATGCTACAGTTACTAACTTTGTTACTGCTCCTACAGTACATGTACATAATCCTTCCATAGGTGAAGAATGGCACACGGAAGGCGTAGATGAAGAGGTTGCTGAGCAGGGGGAGCACCCTAGTCCACAAGAGAAAGAAAAAGAGCTATAACAACAAGAATAAGGACAAGAACCTATGAGAAGATCTAAAAGAGAGAAGGTAGAGTCCATGAGGTATCCTTCTTTAGAGTATATCCTCGTCACAGATGAGGGGGAGCCAGAGAATTTCAAGGAGGTGCTATCTCATCCGGAACAAATCCAGTTGATGAAAGCCATGCAAGAAGAGATGAATTCTCTACAAAAGAATGTCACGTACGAACTAGTTGAACTTCTAAAAGAAAAAAGACTACTCAAGTGCAAGTGGGTCTTTAAGCTCAAGAAAGATGGAAATGGCAAGCTGGTCAGATACAAAGCTGGATTGGTGGTAAAAGGTTTCGAATAGAATAAAGGTATTGATTTTGACAAATTTTTTTCACATGTTGTAAAAATGACTTCTATTTGAATAATCTTCAGCTTGGAAGGTAACCTAGATCTTGAAGTGGAGCAGTTGGACGTGAAATTGTATTTCTGCATGGAGATTTGGAAGAAAAGATCTATATAGAGCAGGCATAAGGTTTTGAAGTAAAGGCGAAGAAACACATGGTGTGCAAATTGAAAAAGAGTCCTTATGGGCAGAAACAAGAGCAAAGGCAGAGGTACATGAAGTTTGACTCATTCATGAGAAGTCAAACGTACATAAAGACATTTTTAGATCCATGCGTATACTATATAGAAATTCTCTAACAATAACTTTATCATCTTGTTGTTATGTGGATGACATGCTGATTGTAGGACAAGACAAGAAGTTGATTGGCAAGTTAAAGGAAGATTTGTCCAAGTCATTTGACATGAAAGACTTGGGTCCAGCATGACAAATTCTAGGAATGGAGATTGTCTGAGATACGATAAATAGTAAGTTGTCGTTGTCACAACAGAAGTATATTGAACGTGTACTTAAACTCTTCAACATGATGAGTGTTAAACCAGTTAGCACGCCTCTTGGTGGTCATATGAAGTTGAACAAGACAATGTGTCCTACAACAAAAGAAGATAAAGAAAGTATGGCTAAAGTTCCATATTCATCTGCCATGGGGAGCCTGATGTATGCAATGGTATGTATCAGACCTGATATTGCTCATGTTGTCGGTATTTTTAGCAGGTTTCTTGACAATCCCTAGAAAAAATATTGGGAAGGTGTGAAATGGATACTCGGGTATTTAAAAAGAACCTCGGATGAATGCTTGTGTTTTGGGAGATCAGATCTAGTCTTGAAGGCTATATAGATGTTGATATGGTTGGTTATACTAATAATAGAAAATCCACTACTAGATAGTTATTTACTTTTTCAGGAGGGGCTATATCATGGCAGTCTAAATTGCAGAAGCGCGTTGCACTTTCAACAACTGAAGCAGAATACATTATCGCTACAGAAGCTGGCAAGGAAATGGTATGGCTTAATCGGTTTCTTCAAGAGCTTGAATTACATCAAAAGGAGTATGTCGTATATTGCGACAGTCAAAGTGCAATAGACTTGAGCAAGAATCCATGTACCATACAAAAACAAAGCATATCGACATAAGATATCATTAGATTCATGAGCAGGTGGAGAACAAATCTTTGCATGTCAAGAAGATTCACATGAATGAAAATCCTGCGGATATGTTGACCAAGGTAATACCGAGAGACAAGTTTGAGCTATGCAAAGAACTTGTCGGCATGAACTCTATATGAAAAACTAGTGTTACCTCCTTCAGGTGCATAGGACTGGAGGGGGATATTTGTTGGGTCCATCCCGTGGCCCATGTGAAAGAAGATAAGTTTCCTTTGGCTTTGTCAAGCCAACCAATTTAACAGTTGAAAATATTTGGGCAGCAATTAATCTTTGATTGCACATGTAGAAGCTGAGTTTTGCAGAAGATGTTGATGTCATTACGTACATCATCATGGGAATTCTACAACTATAAATATATGCCCCTACTTTCATTTGTAAACACACCAAACGGAAAGAAAGAGAGTGATTTAAAGGAAGGTAAGATCCTCTAGGAATTGGATACTGAGATTCTCCAAATGAAGAATATTATTAGCAATTTTGGATCCAAGATCCAACATTGCTAAAGGAAGGTAAGGCCCTATGTCGCACTTGTATTCACCCTTTGGATTCTAATATACATGGTAGGTGTCCTAGCCTATCCCCTGTCACCTCAGGAGATGAAAGCCTGGATAGATAGATGGTTTCAATAAATAAAATAAATAAAATGTGCACCGTAATCTTTATTGTTTTCTCCCATGTTAAAGTAGACAAGCAAATAAGACACTGCAAAGAGTCAAAGCCAGTCTTGTAACTCACTTATACACTTGAATTTAGATGAGAATTACAGTAATTCAACTCTTACCATCTAGCAAAAACTTCCCGGTGAACAAATGGAGAAAAAACCCCTTGTAAAACTAATTTTATCTGCAAAAAATGTCATGTAATTCTTGCTAATTACAAAATCATAATATAGAATGAATGAATTAAAAGAAACAGAAAATATACTTGCAAACTCACAGAACATTAGGAGAGATTAAAGTCTCCACATATGTTATAGCCCCACTAAAGCAAAGTGAATATTCAGGCTTAGCAACTTTAACTTCCTTTAGCATTAGTCTTTTCTAATCATAAACCACGAAATCATGGGCTATATATTCCCTTAGAAACAGAATATCTCCATCCTTCATAAATCCCACAGGCTGAATCCAAAATCTATCAATATTCTTGATATCTGGAACTATAATTCCAAGCATTTTAATCCATGTACGGCTCGCTCCGTTCTTTTTCATACACCAAACTTCAAAATCAACCATGTCGTTCGAAAATTTAATCAAGAAAAAACACTCTCCTAAATTATACCTCTTGGATCGTCAATCGTTATATCATCAACCGCGTTTGGATATTTTATAGTCTGAAAACTTTCATCTTTCAAACACAGACATAAAATAAATCCCTTAATTTCGGTTAGTATGTGACTGATCATATAAACAATTCCATCAACTACAACCATGTCTTCGTCGAAGTAATAATTTGAAGGAAACTTGCCAATCAATTTCCACGAGTTACTTTTCGTCGAAAATATTTCAATATCTGCTGGAGGACCAACCCTAACTATTTTGTAATCGTCCAAAGAGGAAACGTAGCCTAAACGATATAAAGTATGAAAATGCAGCTCCCTCTGAATAGGGATTGGACGAGGGATAGTTCTTGATTCTTTGATCGCCGAGTTCCATAGAACAATTTGGTAATTAGGGAAAGCAAGAAGAAATAAACGGTTGCAAGGATTCACAAATCTTCTATTCAATAAATGATCGATACCTGAAGGAAGATCAAGAAGAGAGACAACAGAATCACGTTGAAGTGGCGCGTTTATAGAGTAGGGATAATAGTATTGGCCCTTCCAACAAGATAGAAAGATTTTATAGTAATACTGATGTTTGATAAACTGTCGATCTCCAATTAGAAAACGCCATGATTTGCAAACGCATTTGAACCTGAGAAGTGATTTCACAGGAAGTTTTATCAATATATCAATGGTGATATCATTGTGAATGTTATTAGGCATATCTGGTGGCTATAATATTTTGTGTTTGAACGACTGCTTTTGATGTCGAAAGATTGTCCCTATGGTTAGGGTATAATATAATCCAGAAAAAACCAACAAAACAATTCCGAGTTTTTGTACTAACCATTTATTTATAAGACCACTTTTTAATAGCCTTCATATTCGGGCCAGTTTACGTACACCTCGACTAATTTCATAGGATACTTGCTACCTCCTACCAATAACAAATACCAGAATCGTTTTTGTCTGCGCTGGGATTTGAACTTGAAACTGTCAATTCAAACAGTCGCACTATGATGCATTTTGAGATTTATTATTATGCATTTTGATATCTAAAAGATTGTGGGTTTGAGCGATTGTTTCTGCTGTCAAAACATTGTTTCTAGGGTTAGGGTTTTAATGGTAGCCTTGCTTAAGCCCATGTAATCAACACATAGCCTCCAACTTCCATATTTCTTTCCCACCAAGACTACTGGGGAAGCATAAGGGCTGGAACTTGGCTGCACAATTCCTTGGTCCAGCATATCCTGTACTAATCTCTCAATGATATCCTTTGGTGATAAAGAATACCTATAAGGTCTGAGGTTTATAGGATTGCATCATGCCTGCAATGGTATCTTCTGATCAAATGGTACTCTAGAGGGAATTAACCCTTGAGGATCAGTAAACAGTTGATGGTCCTCCTAAAGAAGTGACTGCATCAGTAATGGCATGTTGATGTTAGCTTATGTCTGCTCCTCTTCCCTGGGCATCACCCTCAACATAAATAAATGTTCCCCATTGCTAGCTAGCTTATCCAACTTCTTAGCTTCCACAGTTTTTATTTTCTCCACTTTCCCCCTCAATACACATTATTTTCCCTCGTAATTGTACCCCAGGATAATGTCACGACCCAAAATCTCACCCATCGTGACGGCGTCTATCCCAATACTATGCAAGCCGACAATCTCAATAAACCACCATATCTTTTAAGTTTGAAAACATAATATCTAAATTTAGCGGAAGAAAAACTCATAAATACATATATAAATACTCCCAAAATTCGGTGTCACTGAGTACATGAGCATCTAATATGAATACAAATCTGGAAAATACAATCCATAATAGTCTAAGACCAAATGCAGTAAATAAGGATATAGGGAAGGAGAGGCAAGGTCTGCGTAACACGGTAGCTACCTCTGAATCTCCAGAAAGGCAACTGTGCGAAAGAAATCAATACCCGTTATGGCCGGGAACACCTGAATCAGCCCAAACAAAGATAACATAGTGTATCAAAAAAAATCAAGAAAGACTGAGGTATGATACGCAAGTAAAATCATGACCGAGTACAAGACAACAATTAGCAAATAATTCACCAAGTACGCGACCTATGGAGGTCCCAACAGTACTATCACATAGCCTAAGCATGATTTACATTCAAATTTCTTTAACACATAGAGAGCATATAGCTAACAACAAGTTATTAAAATTTATAGTTTCACGGGACGGACCAAGCTACAATCCCCTCGGTGCACGCCCACACGCCTGTCACCTAGCATGTGCGTCACCTCCAAAATAATCACATGACACAAAATTCGGGGTTTCGTACCCTTAGGACCAGATTTAAAATTGTTACTTATCTCAAATAGTGAAATTCTTATTCCGCTAAGCCTTTGCCTCGTGAATTAACCTCCAAACGCCTCGAATCTAGCCACAAATAATTTGGTTCAGTCAATAAAATTTATTGAAATTAATTCCATAAGAAAATGCTAATTTTCCATAAAAATCCTAAATTTAGCTCAAAAATCACCCGTGGGGCCTACATCTCGGAACCTGACAAAAGTTATAAAATTCAAAAATCCATTCAACCACAAGTCTAACCATACCAATTTTACCAAAATCCGACCTCAACTCGACCCTCAAATCTTCAATTTAAACCAAAAGGGTTTTCTAAAATTTCCCAACTTGATTCACCCAATAAATGATAAAAACAACCATGGATTCAGGTAGTTTAACAAATATTGAGTTAAGAACACTTACCCCATTGTTTCCTCTGAAAATTTTCCAAAACTCGCCTCTTCCCAATCTCCAATCCGTCAAAAATGGAAAATGGGACGAAGTCCCATTTTCAGAACTTAAACTCTCTGCCCAGTCATTTTCTCTATGCGATCGCGAACAATCACACACGATCGTGAAGAACAGTTTTTCACTACCCAGGTTTAACCCTACGCAATCGCGAATAGTCACATGAGATCATGATGCACAAGATTTTAGCTCTACGTGATCGCATCCTTCCTGACGCGATCGCATAGAACAAACGTGTGGCCCAGCTTCCTCTCAAGTTTCCCCTACACGATCACGGCCTCTTCCACGCATTCGTGTAGCACAGACTGGCCCAACCTACGCGATCATGGTTGACCTCACGCGATCGCGAAGAACAAAATCAACACTGCCTCAACTAAGCCTACGTGACCACGTCCCAATCTTCGCGATCGCGAAGAAGGTATGAAACACCAGCAAACAACAGCTACCAGCAATGCCAAAATGAAGGAAAATAATCTGAATACCATTTGAAACACGCCCGAGACCCTCAGGACCCCAGCCAAATATACCAACAAGTCCTAAAATATCATACGAACTTAGTTGAGTCTTCAACTCACATCCAACGACACTAAAAATAAGAATTACCCATATATGCAAGCCTAATGTACTTTGAAACTTTTAATTTCTACAAACGACGTCGAAACCTATCAAATCACGTCTCATTGACCTCATATGTTGCACACCCAATTTATACAATTGGATTCCGGCCCCAATATCAAAAAGTCAACCTCCTGGTCAAACTTCCCGAGAAATTCAATTTTCGTCATTTCAAGCCTAATTCCTCTACCGACCTCCAAATAATTTTTCGGACACTCCTAAGTCCAAAATTACCATATAGAGCTATTGGAATCGTCAAAATTAAATTCCAAGGTCATTTACACATAAAAAAAATATCCGATCAATTTTTCCAACTTAAGTTTTCAATTATGAGACTAAGTGTCTCGTTTCACTCCGAATCTCTTCCGGACCCAAACCAACCAACCCAGTAAGTCATAAAACAACTGTAAAGCATAAATTGAGCAGTAAATGAGGGAACGAGGTTATTATACTCAAAATGACCGGCCAGGTCGTTACATTCTTCCCCTCTTAAACAAACATTTATCCTTGAACGGGTTTAGAATCATACCTGGAGTCTCAAATAGGTGTGGATATTTGCTCTGCATCTCCCGCTCAATATCCCAAGTAGCTTCTCCGACTGGTTGGCCTCTCCACCGTACCTTCACTGATGTTATGTTCTTTGACCTCAGCTTTCGAACCTGCCGGTCTAAAATAGCCACCGATTCCACATCATAAGTCAGATTACCGCCCAATTGTACTGTACAGAAATCCAGAATATGAGACGAATCCCCGACATACTTTCGGAGCATGGATACATGGAACACTAGATGAACACTTTATAGACTAGGTGGCAAAGCAACTTCATAAGCCACCTCTCTAATCTTCTTAAGTATCTCAAAAGGCCCAATATACCGAGGGCTCAACTTTCCCTTCTTCCCGAACCTCAACACACCCTTCATGGGTGAAATATTTAGCAGAACCTTCTCCCCAACAATGTAAACAATATCAAGAACCTTTCTGTCGGCATAACTCTTCTGTCTAGACTGTGCCATGCGAAGCCGTTCCTGATTCACTCTGACCTTCTCTAAAGCATCCTGAACAAAGTCAGTACCCATTAGCCTAGTCTCACCCGGCTCAAACTAACCCACCGGGGACCGGCACCGTCTCCCATACAAAGCCTCATACGGAGCCATATGAATTCTTGACTGGTAGTTATTATTATATGCAAACTCCGCGAGTAGCAGAAATTGATCCCAAGAACCCCCAAAATCAATGACACAAGCGCGTAACATAGCCTCTAATATTTGAATAGTGCGCTCAGATTGTCCATCCGTCTGAGGATGAAATGTTGTACTCAACTGAACCTGTGTGCCCAATTCTCGCTGCATTGCTCTCCAAAACTGTGTGCCCCGATCTGAAATGATAGACACTGGCACACCGTGTAGGCGAACAATCTCTCGGATATAAATCTCAGCCAACCACTCAGAAGAATAATTGGTACCAAATGGAATAAAATGCACGGACTTAATCAACCGATCTATAATCACCTAAACCGTATCAAACTTCCTCAAAGTGTGTGGAAGCCAAACTACGAAGTCCATGGTAATACGCTCCCATTTCTACTCGGGAATTTCAAGCCTGTGAAGTAATCCTCCTGGTCTCTGATGCTCTTACTTTACCTGTTGACAATTTAAACACCGAGCTACAAATCCAACTATATATTTCTTTATTCGCCTCCACTAATAACTTTGCCTCAAATCCTGATATATTTTTGCGGCACTTGGATGAATGGAGTACTGCGAACTGTGAGCTTCCTGGAGAATCAACTCACGCAAACCATCTACATTAGGCACACATAGCATGCCCTGCATCCATAATACACCATCATCTCTAATAGTGACTTCCTTGGTATCACCATGCTGAACCGTGTCCTTAAGGACAAGCAGATGTGGATCATCATACTGGCGCTCTCTGATGCGATCATATAAAGAAAACCGAGAAACCACACAAGCCAAAACTCGATTCGGCTTGGAAACATCCAATCTAACAAACTGGTTAGCCAAGGCCTGAACATCCAAGGCTAAAGGTCTCTCTGTTATCGGTAAGTATACTAAGCTGCCTAGACTCTCCGCCTTACGGCTCAAGGCATCGGCCACCACATCGTCCTTTTTGGGATGATAGAGAATGGTGATATCATAATCCTAAAGCAACTCTAACCACCTTCGCTGCCGCAAATTAAGATCCTTCTGTTTAAACAGATATTTTAGACTCCGGTGATCGGTATAAACCTCACAATGGATACCGTACAAATAGTGCCGCCAAATCTTCAAGGCATGAACAATAGCTACTAACTCAAGGTTGTGGAGTGGATACTTCTTCTCATATACCTTTAACTTCCTGGACGCATAGGCAACCACCCTACCGTCTTACATCAGCACTATGCCGAGACTAATATGCGACGCGTTACAATACACAGTATAAGATTCTGAACCTGTAGGAAACACCAATACTGGAGCTGTAGTCAAAGTTGTTTTGAGCTCAAAAAGCTCTTTTCACATTCATCCGACCACCTGAACATTTCTAGGTCAATTTAGTCATCGTCAATGCAATAGACGAGAAATCCTCCACGAAGCGACGATAATAACCGGCCAAGCCGAGAAAACTCCTAATTTCAGTAACTGAAGATGGCCTGGGCCAACTCTGAACTGCCTTCTTCGGATCCACCTTAACTACTTCACTGGACACTATGTGTCCCAAGAATGCCACCGAACTAAGCCACAACTCACACTTAAAGAATTTGGCATAAAGTCTCTCCTCTCTCAATCTTTGTAATACAATACCCAAGTGTTGTGCATGCTCCTACTGGTTACGTGAGTACACAAGGATATCATCAATAAATACTACGACAAATGAATCAAGATATGCATGGAATACATTATTCATCAAGTGCATAAATGTTGATGGGGCATTGGTTAGCCGAAAAGACATAACAAAAAATTCATAGTGGCCATAACGAGTTCTGAATGTCGTCTTTAGAATATCCGAATGCCGAATTTTCAACTGGTGCTACCCAGATCTCAAATCAATTTTGGAGAACACCCTCGCTCCCTGAAACTGGTCAAATAAGTCATCAATATGCGGCAAGGGATATTTATTCTTGATTGTAACTTTGTTCAACTGCCTATAATCGTTGCACATCCGCATAGTACCATCTTTCATTTTCACAAACAGAATCGGTACACCCCAAGGTGACACACTAGGCCTAGTGAACCCTTTATCAAGAAGTTCCTGAAGTTGCTCTTTCAATTCTTTTAACTCATTCGGTGCCATACGGTACGTAGGAATAGAAATGGATTGAGTGCCCTGTATTAAGTCAATACCGAAATCAATATCTCTGTCGGGCGGCATACCCAGCAGGTCTGTATGAAATGCATCCAGAAAGTCTCTCAATATCGGTACTAAATCAATAGTAGGAGTATCTGCATCAACATCTTTCACAAAAGCCAAATATGACAAACACCCCTTCCAAACCATACGTTGGCAACATGATCTAGAGAACCCCTCTATTCGACCTTCGGCAACCCCGGCATCGCCAACATCACAATTTTTGCGTGACAGTCCAGAATAGCATGACATGGAGACAACCAATCAATACCCAGAATTACATCGAAATCAACCATACCGAGTAATAAAAGAT
Organism: Nicotiana tabacum; assembly: GCF_000715075.1. Taxonomy (NCBI): domain Eukaryota; kingdom Viridiplantae; phylum Streptophyta; class Magnoliopsida; order Solanales; family Solanaceae; genus Nicotiana; species Nicotiana tabacum. The sequence continues at coordinate 27,430,389 of NC_134093.1, read as the reverse complement.
CAACTCTAGTCTCCAGTTCCTCAATACTTACCACACACGACCGATACACATGGTCCATAGTAATAATATTGCCCACCGACGTAGATACACGAACAAGTGAAACTAAGGACTCATGGGGCTTATCCAAATAACGAGAAAAATACGATGATACATATGAATAAGTGGAACCAGAGTCAAATAATATAGAAGATTCCCTATGGCGCACTGAAACAATACATGTGATCATTGTATCTGAAGCAACAGCATCTGACTTGGCAGGAAAAGCATTAAATCGGGCCTGACCGCCACTTTTTCCCCCCCTCTTGGGCGACCCTTAGTTGCCTGGCCCCTACCTTGAGCTGGCTGGGCGGGTGGTGGAACTGCTGGTGCTGGTGTCGTCAGTGGAAGACTCTGTTGTAGAGCCGCACTCAACAACCTAGAACAATCTTTCTTGAAATGACCAATTTCTCTGCACTCGAAACAACCCCTCCTATGACAGAATTGTTGCTCCTGATAACCCGAGGAATTACCTGTAGAATCCTGAGAGGACGAGGCATGATGAGAACTCTGCGCTGGTAGTGCACTGAATGAAGACTGTCCTGAGTGAGCACTGGAAGAACTATGGCAAGCTGATGGACCACGATGAGCTGGACGACTCGTCTGAGCGTGTCTGTAAGAACGACCCTTACCGTGGTAAAACAGACCCCCTGAAGGAACACCGCTGTAATCACCTGGACCACGAGGCCTCTTAGCCTCCCTCTCTCCACGTTCCTGGCTACGAACCATCTCTATCTGTCGAGCAATGTCAACTACCTCATCAAAAGTAGCACCATATACCCTCTCCCTAGTCATAAGTAACCGCAACTGATATGTGAGGCCATCAATAAACCTCATAATACTCTCCCTATCAGTGGGAACCAAATAGACTACGTAATGAGCCAACTCAGAAAATCTCATCTCGTATTGCGTCACATATATACCATATTCGCGTAACTGCTCAAACTATCTGTGAGACTATGGCACAAACTTCTCCAAAAAGTGAACGGAGAACTCCCGCCATGTAAGTAGTACTGCACCAATCATCCTGCACCTCTCATAAGCCTCCCACCATTTGAAGGCATTCCCAGAAAACTGAAAAGTAGTGAACGAGACCCTACTGGTCTCCAGAATACCCGTTGTCCAAAGCATCCGCTGACACCTATACAGAAACTCCTGAGCATCCTCTGACTCAGTGCTGCTAAATGGTGGAGGTCGAAGCCTCTCACATCACTCAAGTCTCCTCTACTCATCGTCTGGCATAACAGGAACTACCGGGGCATGAGCAGCTGTAGCCGACTGGGCTGGTAGTGCCCCCGGTATCTGAAGTCCCTGTACTACCTGGTCTGGAGTACGAGCAACATAGGTATGAGTACCTCCCCCGGCCTGAGAAGTGGCAAGTGTGGCCTGAGCCGAAACCACCTGAGCAAGACCAGTACAAACTGTCAATATATGCGCTAAAGCCTCCTAAATGCCTGGAATCACAATAGGTGTAGTTGGTGCCTGAGCTGGTCCCGTCGGCTCAACTGTATCCGGTATCTGCTCCTGAGCTAGAGCAACTGGTGGTAATACAGGTGCTGCTCCAACTGGTGCACGAGCTATACCTCGACCTCTACCTCGGCCCCAGCCTCTCACGACCCTAACTGGTGGCACTGGTGGCTGACCATCTGATCTGGTAGTATGTGTCCTCACCATCTGTGAGAGAGTAAAATAATAGAAAATTAGTTTCTAGAATAAGCAAATTTGCACGATAGAATACAAGAAAGTAAAATTTTCCAAAGGGTTCTGCATCCTCTCAAAGATAAGTACAGACGTCTTTGTACCAATTCCCAAGACTATAATAAACCTGCTCATGACTCGTGAGACCTATGTCACCTAGAGCTTTAATACCAATGACTATCTCAATACTAGGCAAGCCGACAATCTCAATAAACCACAATATCCTTTAAGTTTGAAAACATAATATCTAAATTTAGCGGAAGAAAAACTCACAAATACATATATAAACACTCCCAAAACTCAGTGTCACTGAGTATATGAGCATCTAATATGAATACAAGTCTGGAAAATACGGTCCATAATAATCTGAGACTAAATGCAATAAATAAGGAGATTGGGAAGGAGAAGCAAGGTCTGCGAAACACGGCAGCTACCATTGAATCTCCGGAAAGTCAACTCTACGAAAGAAATCAACACCCATTATGGCCGGGAACACCTGAATCTGCACACGAAGTGCAGGGTGTGGTATGAATACAATCAACTCAGTAAGTAACAATAATAAATAAGGAACTAAAGATAGTGACAAGCTACCCAGTTATAGTTAACTTTCGTTAATTCCAGCAATAATAGACATGCTTTCAAATCCAGCTGTTTAAGTCAAATCAATTTTATACAGTTCAAGTTCATGTAATCTGGATATAAAAATCTTACAGAGAATTTCACAAGAATGGCAGATAGCAACTAAGTGCAACAACAAATGAAAAGCAAGTACAACCTTTCAGGGAAACAGTCACTCAACTCGTCACAACATCTCAACCACTCGTCTCTCAGCCCTTAGCACTCACACTCAATGGGTACCCGTGCTGACTGGAGTTGTACAGACTCCAGAGGGGCTCCTACAACCCAAGCGCTATAATCTGCATAGACAACTCACGTGTTGTATGGACAATGTGCTATAATATCCATACCTCACCGACAGGCACTCGTCCTCACTCATTCTTCAACCTCTCTAGTCTCTCGGGCTCTCGAAATTCACAAAGATCAGCCCAAACAAAGATAACATAGTGTATCAACAAAAATCAAGAAAGACTGAGGTATGATACGCAAGTAAAATCATGACTGAGTACAAGACAGCAATTAGCAAATAAGTCAACAAGTACGCGACCTCTACGGGTCCCAACAGTACTATCACATAGCCTAAGCATGATTTACAGTCAAATTTCTTTAACACATAGAGAGCATATAGCTAACAACAAGTTATTCAACTTTATAGTTTCACGGGACAAACCAAGTCACAATCTCCTCGGTGTATGCCCACACAGTCACCTAGCATGTGCGTCACCTCTAAAATAATCACATGACACAAAATTAGGGGTTTCGTACCTTCAGGACCAGATTTAAAACTGTTACCTACCTCTGACTGTGAAATTCTTATTCCGCTAAGCTTTTGCCTCGTGAATTGGCCCCCAAATGCCTTGAATCTAGCCATAAATAATTCGGTTTAGTCAATAAAATTTATTGGAATTAATTCCGTAAGAAAACGCTAATTTTTCATAAAAATTCGAAATTTAGCTCAACAATTGCCCGTGGGGCCCACATCTCAAAACCCGACAAAAGTTACAAAATCCGAAAGCCCATTCAACCACGAGTCTAGCCAAACCAATTTTACCAAAATCCGATCTCAACTCGACAATCTTCAATTTAAACCAAGAGGGTTTTCTAAAGTTTCCAACTTGATTCACCCAATAAATGATAAAAACAACCATGGATTAGGGTAATTTCACCAATATTAAGTTAAGAACACTTATCCTATTGTTTCCTCTGAAAACCTCCCAAAAATCGCCTTTTCCCGAGCTCCAATCCGTCAAAAATGGAAAATGGGATGAAGTCCCATTTTCAGAACTTAAACTCTCTGCCCAGTCATTTGCTCTACGCGATAGCGAACAATCACATGCGATCATGAAGAACAGTTTTTCACTGCCCAGGTTTAACCCTACGCAATCACAAACAGTCACACGCGATTGCGATGCACAAGATTCCAGCTCTACGCGGTCGCATCCTTCTTCATGCGATCGCATAGAGCAAACGTGTGGCCTGGCGTCCTCTCAAGTTTCCCCTCCGAGATCGCGGCCTCTTCCACGCGTTCGTGTGGCACAGACTGGCCCAACCTACGCGATCGTGGTTGACCTCACGCTATTGCGAAGAACAAAATCAACACAGCCTCAACTAAGCCTACATGATCGCGTCCCAATCTTCGCGATCGTGAAGAAGGTCTGAAACACTAGCAAACAGCAGCTCCCAGTAGTGCCAAAATGAAGGAAAATAATCCGAATACAATCTGAAACACGCCCGAGCCCCTCGGGACCCCAGCCAAAAACCAACAAGTCCTAAAATAGCATACAAACTTAGTAAAGTCTTCAACTCACATCCAACAACATTAAAACACGAATCACACATAAATTCAAGCCTAATGAACTTTGAAACTTTCAATTTCTACAAATGACACCGGAATCTATCAAATCACATCCGATTGACCTCAAATTTTGCACACAAGTCATAAATGACATAACGGAGATATTCCAATTTTTATAATTAGATTCTTACCCCGATATTAAAAAGTCAACCCCGGTCAAACTTCTCAAGAAATTTAATTTTTTCCATTTCAAGCCTAATTCCTCTACCGACCTCCAAATACTTTTTTGGACATTCTCCTAAGTTTAAAATCACCATACCAAGCTATTTGAATTATCATAATTAAATACGAAAGTTATTTACACATATATAAATATCCGATCAATTTTTCCAACTTAAGTTTTCAATTATGAGACTAAGTGTCTCATTTCAGTCCGAATACCTTCCGGACCTGAACCAACTAACCCGGTAAGTCATAAAATAACTGTAAAGCATAAATTGAGCAGTAAATAGGGGAACAGGATTATAATACTCAAAATGACCGGTCGAGTCGTTACAGATAAGCTCCTTAAAGTTTAGCTTAAGGTCTCCTAGTGGAAACAGCCATTGTACTCCCAATATCATGTCACAAGAACCCAGAGGAATCAATAGGAAATCTGTTGTATAAGTGACCCTTTGGTGTAGTCAAGTCAAGTCCATACAGATCTCAGTTGTCTGCTTATTGTTTCCATCTGGCACATTGATGGTTTGAGGATTAATCCTCACAGTAATGATTCCCAGACTTCTTGCTACATCATCATCAATGAAGTTGTGTGTACTGCTAGGGTCGACCAATATAATCAGTGGCCTTTTCTAGCAATAACCAGTCACTCTCAAATTATGGAATGTTGGCACTCCATGTAGAGATTGACTGGAATTTCACACACCTCTTATTTCACTTCTTCTCATGTTTCCTTAGTTATCTCTACAGGTTCCTCTACCAACACCAGGTCTCTTATTTCTTCTTGCTTATGTCCTTCTTCCTATACCTCCAATAAGTATAGTTGTTTGGAGCCACTACACTTGTGACCAGGAAAGAACTTGTCATCACAAAAGAAACACAATCCCCCTTGCCTCTTCTGATTTATCTTAGTTGTGGTAAGTTTCATTGTGTCTTCTTTATTCTAGTTAGCGGCAGCCTCTTTTTTTAGCATACTTCCCTCCTTATAGAATCCCTTTTTGTTGTAGATCCATAAGAGATACTTTTAGTGGGCGTTTGGACATAAGAATTGTAAATATCCAAAAACAAAGTGAAAATGATATTTGAAAATTAGAGTTGTGTTTGGACATGAAAATAGTTTTTGATTGTTTTTGAATTTTTCTGAGTAATTTGCGTGAACATTTTGAAAAAAAAAAAGCTTTATGGAGTTTTTCAAATTTTTGAAAAAGTTCAAAATTCATCTTCAAGTAAAAATTAAAAAATTTATGGCCAAATACTTATTTCAAAAAAAAAGTGAATTTGTTTTTTGAAAACAATCATATGTCTAAAGGGGCTTTTAGTGTGAGATGACCCCACTATACAGTGTGGACTTAGTCATCTTCAACTGAGCATTCACTTGAGATTTAGTGTTCGTGGCCAACTGGTAAGCTTATGGTAAAGAGAAGGGTCGGTGGTTCTTCACTGCAAACCCAGTTTTTGGTTTGAGACCAGTGATGAAAGCACTAATAGCATATTCTTGGATGATGTGTAGCTTGGTCATGATTCTGCCAAATTCCTTCTGGTAATCCTCCACCATTCCCACCTGCCTTACTAGCTTAAGCTCATACATAGTGTCAACATATTCAGCCCCCCAAATCTATCTACAAGAGAATAAACATATTCTTCCCAGTTAGGATAAGGTAGGTTAGATCTACTTCTTAAGTAGGAAAGATGACACTCAATAGTTATGTCAACAAAATGAATGGAAGCCATTTTAACCCTCCGGTTATAATCAACTTCATCTAAGGAGAAACATTGTCCTACCTTGCAGAGCCAAGCTCTAAGATTGATGCCATTGAAGTGAGGGAACTCTGACTTGGTCATTCGTGTCAGATTTGATCCTCTTAGGGATGTAGCTGCAAAGTTTTGGGCTGCTGGTGCAGATTCACGACTCTCATTCTATCCAACTGATGGTTGTCCTTGAACAAAGGCACCCCCACTATTCCCAGTAGTAGAATGTCATTGAGCAGAAGCTGTAAAAGCTAGTCTCTGAGGTGAAGAACCTCCCCTTGGCCCTTGCAATTGAGGCATAGGACCCACCCTAAATGGTAACACAACTAGAAAAAATTGAGATGTGGCAAGACCAATATGACCACGATGTACCCAAGCAACAGGGTTTCCTGTAAGGGTGTATATCTCTGTAATGACCCAACCAGTCATTTTGACTTTTAGAACCTCGTTCCCCTAAATAAAATTCCTTCTATGTGTTTTGATTAATTTATGACTTGCGGGGATGGTTGGTTCGGCATTTAGGAGTGTTCGAGTTGAAATAGGAACACTTGGTTTCTTAAGTTGGCCTTAGAATGCTAAGTTTGACTTCGGTCAACATTTTGAGAAATGACCCCAGAATCGGGATTTGACGGTTCCAATAGCTCTGTATGGTGATTTTAGACTTAGGAGCGTGTTCGAAATTTTATTTGGAAGTCTGTAGTTAAAATAGGCTTGAAATGGCTAAAACAGGAATTTAAGTTTGGAAGTTTGACAAGGTAGTTAACTTTTTTATATCGGGTCGGAATCCAGTTCTGAAAGTTTTCATAGCTCTGTTATGTCATTTATGACTTGTGTGCAAAATTTGAGGTCAATCAGACTTGATTTGATAGGTTTCGGTACCGAATATAGAAGTTGGAAATTTTAAGTTTCATTAATCTTGAATTGGAGGATGATTCGTGGTTTTAGCATTGTTTGGTGTAATTTGAGGGTTCGACTAAATTCATATGATGTTTTGGGACTTGTTGGTATATTTGGTTGAGGTCCCGAGGGGCTCTGGTGAGTTTCTGTAACGACCCGGTCGGTCGTTCCAAGAGTTGTAGCTCCATTTTCCCCATTTCTGCTTATTTACGTGTTGTTCAGCTATGTTGAGTTGTATCGAGTTGGTAGGTATGGGTTCAAAGTATTTTTGGAGTGAAATAAGACACTTAGTTGATTAGTTAGAAAGTTAAGTTAGAAAAGTCAACCGGAAGTTGATTTATGAGTAATCGAGTTTGGACTTGGATTTTTATGATCCAATTAGCTTCGTTGAGTGATTTTAGACTTAGGATTGTGTCGAGAATGTTATTTGGAGGTCTGTGGTTGAATTAGGCTTGAATTGGCGAAAGTTAGAATTTTAGAAGTTCTTAAGCTTGAATCCGAGGTTGAATTGGTGTTTTGGTGTTGTTTTGGGTGTTCCGAAGGTTCGACTAAGTCCGGGTAGTGGTGTAGGATTTTTTGAATTATTGATTGAGATCCTGAGGGGCTCGGGATGATTTCGGATGGGTATCGGGGAGTTTTGAAGTTGGCAATTTCATAAGACTAAAGTTTCAAGTGAGTTCACACAAGACCTAACTTCAAATGAGCATAGCTCTCATGATACGAAGTGTTATATGGTGTATTACCTATCCAAAGAAAGGTCTATATATCTAGTTTCCAACTCTTCAACCCATTCATCATTTGGATATTCCTACAAGACGTTATGACCAAATTACCAAGGTCTAGAAAAGTGCAATTCTACGACCAATTCTGCGATCGCAGAAGTGGTTATGTGATAACAGAAGTAGTTATGCGACCGCAAAATGGTCGCAGACCTATCCAGTGAAGCCCATTTTTAGGCATCGATTTTGCGGTGCATTTTGCAACCCGCATACCCATTTTGCGGTCCATTATGCAACCGTAGACCTGCTTTTGGAGGGTTAATTATTTTATTTTCATAACCCGAACCCATTTTGATAAATAGGCTTTGGGACTCATTTTAGAGAAAAAATTTGACATTGTTTTAGAGAAAAGGGAAACTGTTCTAGAGAGAGGAATAAGCTCAAGTGCTTTGTTCATCAAGATCTTGTTCAATCTTTGAAATCCAACAAGGAAATAACACAAGATCTTCTCCCAAGAGGTAAGATTCTAACCACTAGTCTTCAATTTTGAGTTTGGGTAAAGATGGGTGATTAAGAGTATGATTCTTGGGTGTAATAGTATCATTTATACATATCAATAAGGTTTATGGAAAATATTGTTGAGTTCAAATGGGTATAGATTGGGTTGAAAATGGTAGAAATCTTCAAAGACTTTAATTGAAGATTTGAGGGTCGAGTTGATGTCGGAATTTGGTGACATTTGTATGGTTAGACTCGGGTGAGGATGAAGTTTGTTATTCTTCCATTTTTAACTAGTTTCGAGACGTGGGGCCGTGGGCCAGTTTTTGGCCTATTTATGTAGTTTTTATTGTGGAATTTGATTCTTTAGCGTATGTTGATATTAGTATTCTGATTTTGATTAGATTAAGAGGATTTGGAGACCGAGTCGAGAGACGAAGGCATCCCGGAGTAAGATTTTACGTTGTTAAGGTAAGTAATAATTTTAACTCTGGCTTTGAGGTTATAAACCCGGAAATTTGACATCACGTTATTGTTTGGAAGTGATACTAATGCTAGGTGACGAGCGTGATGGTGTGCACCGTGAGGGATTGAGACTTGGTCCGTCCCGAGAGGCTGTGAGGCCTAATGGCTATTATATGTGGTTATCTGTTCATTTATTGTTGAACTTGTTTGCATTCGTGTTAGAGATCATGTTATATTATATGTTTTTTTGTTGTTGAACTTGTTTACCTTCGTGTTAGAGATGATTCTTAGGCTTTATTCGTGCTCACATTAATTGCACTCAGTCATAGATATTATTATACATATTTGCCTCAATCCCTATTATTTTGCTGATATGATGTGATACTTGACATGGGTTGTGTTTCCCTTATTTGTTGATGATGGTGAGGCTAGAGAGGAACATGATTGAGTGAGGCCGAGGGCCTGTTGTGAGGTATTTGATTGAGTCATGTGAATTATCCGTGCGGATCCAGGTATTGATACCATAGCACATGAGTTGTCCGTGTAGCACGTGAGTTGACCGTGCGGATCAAGAGATTGATATTATGGCACATGAGTTGTCCGTTCTTAGCGTTTGGGCTTTGGGAGCCCTTCCGGAGTCTCTACACACCCCCAGTGAGCGCAGGTATCTATTGAGTGTTGAGTGTATTGAGTGTCGAGTGCTGAGTGATGGAGTGACATTGTTGTGAGGTTGCATTTACTTTTGTTGTTGCTGCATTTACCTATTAATTTCTTTGTGGCATTTGTTGGTTTTTTATGGAATTTACCTGTTTATTTTAAATTGTGAAAATAAATAATTGGATTGTTTTGCTTAGCTTGTCACTACTACCTAGTTCCTTAGTTATTTCTGTTACTATTGAGTCGGTTGTACTCACACTATACCGTGCACTTTATGTGCAGATCCAGGTGAGTTACAGCGCGGCGACTGTTGAGTTCAGGCCGGCTATATTTGTAGACTTCAAGGTAGTTGCTAGCGTCTGCAGGACCTTGTTACTCCTTTTGTCATTTATTCTTTTGGATAGTTAGACGGTTTATATATCATAGTTCATAGTTTTAGACGTCCATGACTTAGTGACACCCCGATGTTTGGGGCTCATTTCCGTATTTTCTATAATTATATTTAGAGTTGATTTAGTTTATGAAAAATTCAAATGTTGGAAATGTTTTATTAAATTCTTATAATCGATTTAGTAGTAATATTTTGGAAAATAGGGTTGCTTTGTAACACGATAGGCGCCATCACGACCATGGTTAGATTTTGGGTCATGACAAGTTGGTATCATAGCCTAGGTTACATAGGTCTCACGAGTCATGAGCGAGTTTAGTATAGTCTTGCGGATCGGTACGGAGACGTCTGTACTTATCTTCGAGGGGTTGCAGAACCCTTAGGAAAATATTTATTTCTTGTATTCTATAGTGCGGAATTGATTCAGCTTGGAACATAACTCCTTGAATTCCTTCCACTAATTCGTATGCACACATGAGTGCTCGGTATCGGTTGTGCATCGCTGGCTTGTGATTCTACGAACAAAGTTGAGATGTGTATTTTGTGATTGTGGTGGTGGGCCAGTCTGGAGGACTTGAAGCCATGGTTAGACGGCAGCTTAGGCTCGGCAGCTTCAGTTGTAACCGATACATTTGGACTCATATGTCCGATAATGTCCCTACGAGTGGAATTTGTGGCTCGATGAGCGATGGAATGACTTTGTGGTAAGTATGGCATAACTGCGGAAGGTGTTAAGATGGTGTGAATGTGACGAGAAGTGTTTTCTTGAAATATTACGGAAGGCCATTGGGTGCCTGATGTTTCATTTTGATGTGACGTATGGTCTCGAGTGTGAATATTTTGAAGGATCTTTCACGTTGTTAAATTTTGGGGCAAATTAAATTCTCATGTCTGTCAATGAGGTTGGACTCAAGAAGAGTAAGTGGTTGTGTAGTAATGGTGGTTGCGAATGGGTATTTTTATGTTGATGGATCGAGAAAGATAGTCTTCGAAGAGACTTAGATTCGGTAACATTTTATTAGTTCTGGTATGACAAAGATGCATTTCGAGTTGATGCAGCAATTGGGTAGCAAAGTATGAGAGAAGACATGACGGGAAGCGTTTCGCGGTGGTTGAAGTACTAGCGGGTCAAGTAGGAGAAGTAGAGGTTGAGAAGTTTCTTAAAGGAGATGATTTAAACGAAGTAAGAATCGCATTTGGAACAACTCTAGACACGTTCGAGGACGAATGTTTGTTTAAGAGGGGGAGGATGTAACGACCCAGTCGGTCGTTCCGAGAGTTGTAGGCCCGTTTTCCCTATTTTTGCTTATTTATGTGTTGTTCTACTGTGTTGAGTTGTATCGAGTTGGTAGGTTTGGGTTCGGAGTAGTTTTGGAGTGAAATGAGACACTTTGTCTCTTAATTAGAAAGCTAAGTAAGAAAAGTTAACAGGAAGTTGACTTATGAGTAAACGAGTTCGGACTTGGATTTTTATGATTCGGTTAGCTTCGTTGAGTGATTTTAGACTTAGGAGTGTGTCCAGAATGTTATTTGGAGGTCCGTGGTAGAATTAGGCTTGAATTGGCGAAAGTTAGAAGTTTAGAAGTTCTTATGCTTGAATCCGAGTTTGAATTGGTATTTTGGTGTTGTTTTGGGCGTTCCGAAGGTTCTATTAAGTTCGGGTAGTGGTATATGACTTGTTTGAATTATTGGTTGAGGTCCCGAGGGGCTCGGGATGATTTCGGATGTGTATCGGGGAGTTTGGAAGTTGGAAATTTCATATGACTAAAGGTTCAAGTGAGTTCGCACAAGATCTAACTTCAAATGAGCATATCTATCATGATACGAAGTGTTATATGGTGTATTACATATCCAAAGAAAGGTCTATGTATCTAGATTCCAACATTTCAAACCGTACGTCATTTGAACTTTCCTACAAGACGTTATGACCAAATTACCAAAATCTGAAAAAGTGCGATTCTGCGATCGCAGAGACCGCAAAATGGTCACAGACTGTCCAGTGAAGCCCATTTCTGGGCATCGATTTTGCGGTGCAGTTTGCGACCCGCATACCCATTCTGCGGTCCATTATGCGACCGCAGACCTACTTTCGAAGAGTTAATTTTTTATTTTCATAACCCGAACCCATTTTGATAAATAGGCTTTGGGACTCATTTTGGAGAAAATTCTAACATTTTTTAGAGAGAAGGGAGAGTGTTCTAGAGAGAGGAAGAAGCTCAAGTGCTTTGTTCATCAATATCTTGTTCAATCTTTGAAATCCAACAAGGAAATATCACAAGATCTTCACCCAAGAGGTAAGGTTCTAAGCCCTAGTCTTCAATTTTGAGTTTAGGTAAAGATGGGTGATTAAGAGTATGATTCTTGGGTGTAATAGAATCATTTATACATATCAATAAGGTTTATGGAAAGATTGTTGAGTTCAAATGGGTATAGATTGGGTTGAAAATGGTAGAAATCTTCGAAGACTTTAATTGAAGATTTGAGGGTCGAGTTGAAGTCGGAATTTGGTGACATTTGTATGGTTAGACTAGGGTGAAGATGAGGTTTGTTAATCTTCCATTTTGACTGGTTTCGAGACGTGGGCCCGAGGGCGGGTTTTGGCCAATTTGGGATTTTTTAGCCTATTTATGTAATTTTTATTGTGGAATTCGATTATTTAGCCTATGTTGATATTAGTATTCTGATTTTGGTTAGAGTTGGAGCTTTTGGAGACCGAGTCCAGAGACGAGGGCATCCCAGAGTAGGATTTTATGCTGTTAAAGTAAGTAATAGTTTTAACTCTAGCTTTGAGGATATAAACCCGGAGATTTTCCATCACGTTATTGTTTGGAAGTGATACTCATGCTAGGTGACGGGCGTGTGGGTGTCCACCGCGAGGTATTGAGACTTGGTCCGTCCCGAGAGGCTGTGAGGCCTAATGGCTATTTTCTGTGGTTATGTGTTCATTTGTTGTTGAACTTGTTTTCCTTCGTGTTAGAGATCATGCAATATTATGTGTTTATTTGTTGTAGAACTTGTTTGCCTTCGTGTTAGAGATCATTCTTAGGCTTTATTGATGCTCACATTAATTGCACTCGGTCATAGATATTATTGTACATGTTTGCCTCAGTCCCTATTATTTTGCTGATATGCTGTGATACTTGACGTGGGTTGTGTTTTCCTTATTTGTTGATGATGGTGAGACTAGAGAGGTACATGTCTGAGTGAGGTCGAGGGCCTGTTGTGAGGTATTTGATTGAGGCACGTGAGTTGTCCATGCGGATCCAGGTATTGATACCATAGCACATGAGTTGTCCGCGTAGCACGTGAGTTGACCGTGCAGATCCAGAGATTGATATTATGGCATGTGAGTTGTCCGTGCTTAGCGCTTGGGCTTTGGGAGCCCCTTCGGAGTCTGCACACACCCCCAGTGAGCGTAGGTATCTATTGAGTGTTGAGTGTATTGAGTGCTGAGTGTGAGTGCTGATTACCGAGTGCTGAGTGATGTTTATTCATGTTTATTTCAAATTGTGAAAATAAATAATTGGACTATTTTTCTTAGCTCGTCACTACTACCTAGTTCCTTAGTTATTTATGTTACTACTGAGTCAGTTGTACTCACACTACACCATGCACTTTATGTTCTGATCCAAGTGAGTTAGAGCGCGGCGACTGTTGAGTTCAGGCCGGCTATGTTTGTGACTGCAAGGTAGCTGCTAGCGTCCGCAGGACCTTGTTACTCCTTTTTTCATTTCTTCTTTTGGACAGTTAGACGGTTTATATATCTTAGTTCATAGTTGTATACGTCCATGACTTAGTAACACCCCGATGTTTGGGGCTCGTTTCCGTATTTTCTATAATTATATTTAGAGTTGATTTAGTTTATGAAAAATTCAAATGTTGGAAATGTTTTATTAAATTCTTATAATCGATTTAGTAGTAATATTTTGGGAAATAGGCTTGCCTTGTAACACGATAGGTGCCATCACGACCATGGTTAGATTTTGGGTCGTGACAGTTTCGGACAGCTAACGGATCACTTTTGGCTTTTGGGAGACTGCTGATAGCTGCTGGTATTTTTCTTCTGATTTTCTTATACGTGATAGCGTAAGTTGGTCTGAGATCGCGTTGTGTAAATTGGGCAGAGGCGACTTTGTTCTACGCGATTGCTTGAAATAGTCTGCGATCCAGTAGGCTTGTTTGAGGAGTGATGTTTTTTGTTCTTCGTGATCCCGTGAATAGGGTTGCAATCACGTAGGCGTGGGAATTTAGTATTATCGACCACGTAGAGGAGGTCGCGTTTGCGTAGAGTAAGTGGAGCAGCATGGAAGTCTACGTGTTTGCGTAAATTCAATTTTTTCCATTTCAAGCCTAATTCCTCTACCGACCTCCAAATACTTTTTTGGACATGCTCCTAAGTCCAAAATCACCATACGAAGCTATTGGAATCATCATAATTAAATACCAAAGTCATTTACACATATATAAATATCCGATCAATTTTTCCAACTTAAGTTTTCAATTATGAGACTAAGTGTCTCATTTCAGTTCGAATTCCTTCCGGACCCGAACCAACTAACCCGGTAAGTCATAAAATAACAGTAAAGCATAAATTGAGAAGTAAATAGGGGAACGGGATTATAATACTCAAAATTACCGGTCGGTTCGTTACAGATAAGCTCCTTAAAGTTTAGCTTAAGGTCTCTTAGTGGAAACAGCCATTGTACTCCCAATATCATGTCACAAGAACCCAGAGGAATCAATAGGAAATATGTTGTATAAGTGACCCTTTGGTATAGCCAAGTCAAGTCCATACAGATCTCAGTTGTCTACTTATTGTTTCCATCTGGCACATTGATGGTTTGAGGATTAATCCTCAGAGTAGTGATTCCCAGACTTCTTGCTACATCATCATCAATGAAGTTGTGTGTACTGCTAGGGTCGACCAATATAATCAGTGGCCTTTTCTGGCAATAACCAGTAACTCTCAAATTATGGAATGTTGGCACTCTATGTAGAGCATTGACTGGTATTTCACACACCTCTTATTTCACCTCTTCTCATGTTTCCCTAGTTATCTCTGTAGGTTCCTCTACCAACACCAGGTCTCCTATTTCTTCTTCCTTATGTTCTTCTTCCTCTACCTCCAATATGTATAGTTTTTTGGAGTCACTACACTTGTGACCAGGAAAGAACTTGTCATCACAGAAGAAACACAATCCCCATTGCCTCTTCTGATTTATCTTAGTTGTGGTAAGTTTCCTTGTGTCTTCTTTATTCTAGTTAGTAGAAGCCTCTCTTTTTAGCATACTTCCCTCTTTCTTATAGAATCCCTTTTTTGTTGTAGATCCATAAGAGATACTTTTAGTGGGCGTTTGGACATAAGAATTGTAAAATTCCAAAAACGAAGTGAAAATGATATTTGAAAATTAGAGTTGTGTTTGGACATGAAAATAGTTTTTGATTGTTTTTGAAGTTTACTGAGTGATCTGCGTGAACATTTTGAAAAAAAGCTTTATGGAGTTTTTCAAATTTTTGAAAAATTTCAAAATTCATCTTCAAGTAAAAATTGAAAATTTTATGGCCAAATACTGATATCAAAAAAAGTGAATTTTTTTTTTTAAAACAATCATATGTCCAAAGGGGCTCTTAGTATGAGATGGCCCCCACTGTATAGTGTGAACTTAGTCATCTTCAACTGAGCATTCACTTGAGATTTAGTGTTCCTGGCCAACTGGTAAGATTATGATAAAGAGAAGGGTCGGTGGTTCTTCACTACAAACCCAGTTTTTGGTTTGAGACCAGTGATGAAAACACTAATAGCATATTTTGGGATGATGTGTAGCTTGGTCATGATTCTGCCAAATTCCTTCCGGTAATCCTCCACCATTCCCACCTGCCTTACTAGCTTAAGCTCATACATAGGATCAACATATTCAGCCCCCCAAATCTATCTACAAAAGCATAAACATATTCTTCCCAGTTAGGATAAGGTAAGTTAGATCTACTTCTTAAGTAGGAAAGATGCCACTCAATAGTTATGTCAACAAAATGAATGTAAGCCATTTTAACCCTCCGGTTATAATCAACTTCATCTAAGGAGAAACATTGTCCTACCTTGCAGAGCCATGCTCTAAGATTGATGCCATTGAAGTGAGGGAACTCCGGCTTGGTCATTCGTGTCAGATTTGATCCTCTTGGGGATGCTGCAAAGTTTTGGGCTGCTGGTGCAGATTCACGACTCTCATTCTGTCCAACTGATGGTTGTCCTTAAGCAAAGGCACCTCCACCATTCCCAGCAGTAGAATGTCATTGAGCAGGAGCTGTAAAAGCTAGTCTCTGAGGTGAAGAACCTCCCCTTGGCCCTTGCAATTGAGGCATAGTCCCCACCCAAAATGGTAAACAACTAGATAAAACTGAGATGTGGCAAGACCAATATGACCACCATGTACCCAACAAGTAGGGTTGCATGTAGTGGTGTATATCTCTGTAATGACCCAACCAGTCATTTTGACTTTTAGAACCTAGTTCCCCTAAATAAAATTCCTTCTATGTGCTTTGATTAATTTATGACTTACGGGGATGGTTTGTTCGGCATTTGGGAGTGTTCGGGTTGAAATAGGAACACTTGGTTTCTTAAGTTGGCCTTAGAATGCTAAGTTTGACTTCAGTCAACATTTTGAGAAAATGACCCAGAATCGGGATTTGACGGTTCCAATAGCTCCGTATGGTGATTTTGGATTTAGGAGCGTGTTCTAAATTTTATTTGGAAGTCTGTAGCTAAAATAGGCTTGATATGGCTAAAACGGGAATTTAAGTTTGGAAGTTTGACCGGGGAGTTGACTTTTTGATATCGGGTTGGAATCCAGTTCTGAAACTTTTCATAGCTCCGTTATGTCATTTATGACTTGTGTGCAAAATTTGAGGTCAATCAGACTTGATTTGATAGGTTTCGGTACCGAATGTAGAAGTTGGAAATCTTAAGTTTCATTAAGCTTGAATTGGAAGATAATTCGTGATTTTAACATTGTTTGGTGTAATTTGAGGGTTCAACTAAGTTCGTATGATAGTTTGGGACTTGTTGGTATATTTGGTTGAGGTCCCGAGGGGCTCGGGTGACTTTTTGTAATGACCCGGTCGGTCGTTCCGAGAGTTGTAGCTCCATTTTCCCCATTTCTATCTATTTACGTGTTTTTCAACTATGTTGAGTTGTATCAGGTTGGTAGGTTTGGGTTCAGAGTAGTTTTGGAGTGAAATAAGACACTTAGTCGATTAGTTACAATGTTAAGTTAGAAAAGTCAACTGGAAGTGGATTTATGAGTAATCGAGTTCGGACTTGGATTTTTATGATTCAGTTAGCTTCGTTGAGTGATTATAGACTTAGGAGTGTGTCCAGAATGTTATTTGGAGGTCCGTGGTAGAATTAGGCTTGAATTGGCAAAAGTTAGAAGTTTAGAAGTTCTTAAGCTTGAATCCGAGGTTGAATTGGTATTTTGGTGTTGTTTTGGGTGTTCCGAAGGTTCGACTAAGTGCGGGTAGTGGTATATGACTTTTTTGAATTATTGGTTTAGATCCTGAGGGGCTCGAGATGATTTCGGATGGGTATCGGGGAGTTTTGAAGTTGGAAATTTCATAAGACTAAAGTTTCAAGTGAGTTCACACAAGACCTAACTTCAAATGAGCATAGCTCTCATGATACGAAGTGTTATATGGTGTATTACCTATCCAAAGAAAGGTCTATGTATCTAGTTTCCAACTCTTCAACCCGTTCGTCATTTGGACATTCCTACAAGACGTTATGAGTAAATTACCAAAGTCTAGAAAAGTGCAATTCTAGGACCAATTCTGCGATCGCAGAAGTGGTTATGCGATCACAGAAGTTGTTATGTGATACAAAAGTAGTTATGCTGCCGCAAAATTGTCGCAGACCTGTCCACTGAAGCCCATTTCTGGGCATCGATTTTGCGGTGCATTTTGTGTCCCGCATACCCATTCTGCGGTCCATTATGCGCCCGCACACTACTAGAAATTCGGCAAAAACCGACCAAGGTCGACCGACCAACTTTGGTCGGTAAATAACCAACCAAAAAACCGACCAAAGTTGGTCCGTTTTTCAAAATAAGTTTTTTCAATTTTTTTTTACGAAACCGACCAACTTTGGTCGATTTTCTTTGGCGCAAAAATGCAGAAAACTATTTTTGAGTCCCGCAAAATTTATGTTTCAAGAAACCGACCAACTTTGGTCGATTTTTCAATTAATATAAATAAAAATTAATATTAAAAAAACCGACCAAAATTGGTCGGTTAATTCGGCGGGTCATTTAATCGACCAACTTTGGTCGGTAATTTTACTTTTTAATAAAACCGACCAACTTTGGTCGGTTATTTTCGTCCGAAAATACAATTAAAGAGTATAAGTCAAATAAAAGATAGTCTTAAAACAAAATGTACCAATGGTCTAGTGGTAGAATAGTATCCTGCCACAGTACAGACCCCGGTTCGATTCCCAGATGGTGAATCTTTTTTTTACATAATTAAAATACCGTCCAACTTTGGTCGGTTTTTTTTGCAATATTTTTTTTTTTTTGAATTTAATTGACCGACCAAAAACTTTGGTCGGTATTCCTTTCCGACCACAAAAATACCGTCCACACGTAAATGGTCGCATTTTGGTCGGTTTTTGGCCATTACCGACCAACGTTGGTCGGTTTTTACCGGATTTCTAGTAGTGGCAGGCCTGCTTTCGGAGGGTTAATTTGTTTATTTTCATATCCGAACCCATTTTGATAAATAGGCTTTGGTACTCATTTTGGAGAAAAAATCTAACTTTTTTTAGAGAGAAGGGAAAGTGTTCTAGAGAGAGGAATAAGCTCAAGTGCTTTGTTCATCAAGAACTTGTTCAATTTTTGAAATCCAACAAGAAAATATCACAAGATCTTCACCCAAGAGGTAAGGTTCTAACCCATAGTCTTCAATTTCGAGCTTGGGTAAAGATGGGTGATTAAGAGTATGATTCTTTGGTGTAATAGTATCATTTATACATATCAATAAGGTTTATGGAAAGATTGTTGTGTTCAAATGGGTATAGATTGGGTTGAAAATGGTAGAAATCTTCAAAGACTTTAATTGAAGATTTGAGGGTCGAGTTGATGTCGGAATTTGGTGACATTTGTATGGTTAGACTCGGGTGAGGATGAGGTTTGTTATTCTGCCATTTTTAACTGGTTTCGAGACGTGGGGTCGTGGGGCGATTTTTGGCCGATTTCGTATTTTTTGGCCTATTTATGTAGTTTTTATTATGGAATTTGATTCTTTAGCCTATGTTAATATTAGTATTCTGATTTTGATTAGATTCAGAGGTTTTGGAGACCGAGTCGAGAGACGAGGGCATCCCGGAGTAGGATTTTACATTGTTAAGGTAAGTAATAATTTTAACTCTGGCTTTGAGGGTATAAACCCGGAGATTTGACATCACGTTATTGTTTGGAAGTGATACTAATGCTAGGTGATGGGCGTGATGGTGTGCACCGCGAGGGATTGAGACTTGGTCCGTCCTGAGAGGTTGTGAGGCCTAATGGCTATTATCTCTGGTTATGTGTTCATTTATTGTTGAACTTGTTTTCCTTCGTGTTAGAGATCATGCTATATTATATGTTTATTTGTTGCTGAACTTGTTTGCCATCGTGTTAGAGATGATTCTTAGGCTTTATTCGTGCTCACATTAATTGCACTTAGTCATAGATATTATTATACATGTTTGCCTCAGTCCCTATTATTTTGCTGATATGATGTGATACTTGATGTGGGTTGTGTTTCCCTTATTTGTTGATGATGGTGAGGCTAGAGAGGAACATGATTGAGTGAGGCCGAGGGCCTGTTGTGAGGTATTTGATTGAGGGACGTGAGGTGTCCGTGCAGATCCAGGTATTGATACCATAGCGCATGAGTTGTCCGTGTAGACACGTGAGTTGACCATGCGGATCCAGGTATTGATATGATGGCACGTGAGTTGTCCGTTCTTAGCGCTTGGGCTTTGGGAGCCCCTCCGGAGTCTGTACACACCCCCGGTGAGCGCATGTATCTATTGAGAATTGAGTGTATTGAGTACCGAGTGCTGAGTGATGGAGTGACATTGCTGTGAGGTTGCATTTACTTTTGTTGTTGCTACATTTACCTGTTAATTTCTTTGTGGCATTTGTTGGTTTTTTATGGAATTTACCTGTTTATTCATATTTATTTTAAATTGTGAAAAAAAATAATTGGACTGTTTTGCTTAGCTCGTCACTATTACCTAGTTCCTTAGTTATTTCTGTTACTATTGAGTCGGTTGTACTCACACTATACCCTGCACTTTATGTGTAGATCCAAGTGAGTTAGAGCGCGCCGACTGTTGAGTTCAGGCCGGCTATATTTGTAGGCTTCAAGGTAGTTGCTAGCGTCCGTAGGACCTTGTTACTCCTTTTGTCATTTATTCTTTTGGATAGTTAGATGGTTTATATATCTTAGTTCATAGTTTTAGACGTCCATGACTTAGTGACACCCCGATGTTTGGGGCTCGTTTCCGTATTTTCTATAATTATATTTAGAGTAGATTTAGTTTATGAAAAATTCAAATGTTGGAAATGTTTTATTAAATTCTTATAATCGATTTAGTAGTAATATTTTGGGAAATAGGGTTTCTTTGTAACACGATAGGCGTCATCACGACCATGGTTAGATTTTGGGTCGTGACAGTTTCGGACAGCTAACGGATCACTTTTGGCTTTTGGGAGACTGCTTGATAGCTGCTGGTATTTTTCTTATGATTTTCTTAAACGTGATCGCGTAAGTTGGTCTGAGATCGCGTTGTGTAAATTGGGCAGAGGCAACTTTGTTCTAAGCGATCGCGTGAGATAGTCTGCGATCGCGTAGGCTTGTTTGAGGAGTGATGTTTTTTTTTTCTTCGCGATCCCGTGAATAGGGTTGCAATCGCGTAGGCGTGGGAATTTAGTATTAACGACCACGTGGAAGAGGTCGCGTTTGCGTAGAGTAAGTGAAGCAGCAGGGAAGGCCACGTGTTTGTGCTTCGCGATCACGTGGGACTTTATGCGATCGCGTAGAGTTAATTTTGGGCAGTGTTGAAATTGTTGTTAGCGATCGTGTGAGGAAGTTCGCGATCGCGTAGAAGAAATCACTGGGTAGAGAGTTTATGTTCTGATTGAGGCAATTTTTCGGAGATTTTCAGAGAAAACAATGGGGTAAGTGTTCTTAACTCAATATTGGTTAAATTACCCGAATCTATCACTGTTTTTATCATTTAATTGGTGAATTAAGTTGGAAAAGTTTGAAAATCCTCTTGGATAGATTTGAGGATTTAAGGGCCGAATTGTTATTGGAATTGAGTAATTTTGGTATGGGTAGACTCGTGGTTGATTGGGCGTTAATATTTCGTAACTTTTGCTGAATTTTCGAGACGTGGGCCCCATGGACGATTTTTGAATTGATTTCGGATTTTTATTGAAAAATATAGTATTTTCTTATGGAATTGATTCCTATAATATTTAGTTATTGTATCGAATTATTTTGGTTAGATTCGAGCCAGACGGAGTTGGATAATCATGGAAAAGGCCTTCAAGTTGATTAAATTGGAGCAAATGGAGGTAAGTCTCTTGTCTAATCTTGTGAGGAGGAAATTACCTCTTAGGTAATTAAATTAATATATGTTGCTAATTGTGGGAGCTACGTACGCACGAGGTAACGAGAGTCCGCGCGTAGCAACTATTAATGCTAAAGTCCGTGTAGTTTAGGACTCAAAGCATGAATTACTTGTGTAAATTGTATCCGTTATTTAATTAAATTATTTGGTATATATTGTGAATTGTTAGAGAAATTATTAAAAGGT
Source organism: Nicotiana tabacum (assembly GCF_000715075.1). NCBI lineage: Eukaryota > Viridiplantae > Streptophyta > Magnoliopsida > Solanales > Solanaceae > Nicotiana > Nicotiana tabacum. The sequence goes on along the minus strand of NC_134093.1, from coordinate 27,408,790 downwards.
AAAAATCTCATATGCTTAATTTTTTGTTTAAATTAATTAGTTGTTAAAGAAATTGGTCATCCTCTCGAATTGATCTTATATCAAATATACTCTCATTCCGGAGGTACATAAGAAAATATCCTCCTTTCTTGTGGAGGGGCCCGAACGCCTCGGCAGGATAGATGCATCTATGCATCGCGTCGCACGTCCCTCGGCAGTGTACACGATACTCTAGATCGGGTCGTACGACCTCGGCAGAAATCGTGCCTCATAATAATAATTGCACGATACTTTGATAGTTTATTGCAGCTTGTGAAGCTAATTGATAAATTGAAAATCATTGAAATTTAATTAATTATCTCTACTTGTTAAGAAATTATTGTTATTTATGTAAATGAGGTTAATTAATATATTGAGAATTGTTGCATTTGAAGGAATTTAATTATTTCTGCTGGTTAAAGAAAAATCATTGTAAATTCTATAAATCATATTGATTTAGATATTGCTATTATTATTTTATTTGATATTATTGACTCTTAGTGAGTGTCTAAGTCAGCCATCTCGTCTCTATCACTTCAAGATTAGGCTTGATACTTACTGGGTACACGTTGTTTACGTACTCGTGCTACACTTGCTGCACTTTTTGTGCAGGATCTGAGGCAGGTACTAGTGGAGGACCTATCATCGTACATCCACGTTATCCAGAGGCGTAGTGGTGAGCTGCTTTCTGGGCCATTCTGCAGCAACCAATGCCTCTTCCTAAAAATTTATTTCTGTCTACTTTATTTCAGACAGTATTTATAATTTTTGTATAATCTACTAGATGCTCATACATTTGTGACACCAGGTCTTGGCACACACACAAGTAGAATGTTTGGATTTAAATTTTGCTCTTGGTTGTTTTAATTTACTAAATTCTTACAAGTAAGAACAGTTTAATTACTCGATTAATTTTAAAAGAATTGAATATGGGTTAGAATTACTAGTTGACTTATCTAATTGTAGTGTTGGGCGCCATCACGACCTATAGGTGAAATTGGGTCGTGACAATCTCACCCCCTCCATCCATGTATTCTATGCCTTTTCCTCGATCGTACATCTTCACATCATCAATGGACTCTTTCAGCTCAGCAAAAGCTCTTTCATGTTGATTCTCGAGCTGTGTTTGCCTGACTGAGAATTTTTCTACCTTAACTGTCATCCTCTCAAACATAGACTTTATATCGTCCATATTTGCCATTGTTATCACCCACAGATCTCAAAAAAGTGCTATGATACCAAATGATGCCAAAGGCAATAAAACAGTAACAAGAGGCGGAGGAAATAGAGATAAAAAGCTAAGCTAAAAAACTATTCTAGGGTTTAGACTAAGATATTTTCATAGATAATCTGCCAAAATGCAGGAAATTACAAATATATAGAAGAATATTCCCCTAGGACCACTATTAAGAGATAAGGACGTAACCTTCCTCAGCTGACAGTACTATCGAGGACCAAAAGTGCCCATCGTACAGAAATTACAGACTCAATGTGAATACTATAAAACATAAACTATAAACTTAAGAGGACTAAAGTTTAACAATTGAAACTCTCTATTTAATTAGACTCCAACTTACTATAACGATCAAGTACTCCTCCGCAAGCGACTAGTACTACTCCTGAAGCACAGCAACGACTTTCCACATTTCATCTCGCATCATTTTTACCCTCCTATACTACATATAAAACTTATTTACCCTCCCTAATCAAGTTTTAACTTAATTACATAGGCATATATAATTTACCAATTATATACAAATTAGTATTAATGAGTATTCCTTTATATTAGAAATTTATTCTCTCTCTCTCTCTCTCTCTCTCCGTCTCTCTCTCTCTCTCTCTCTCTCTCTCTCTCTCTCTCTCTCTCTCTCTCTCTCTCTCTCTCTCCTTCTCTGTTCTCTGTTCTTTCCCCAATTTTACTTCCTTCGTTTTTCGCTACTTTTTATCCTCTATTTTTATCAATGAATTTCTATTGTTTTAATATAGAGTTTTAACTTAGCAATTTTCTTTCATGTTGTACAATTGGTGTTCGAACTGAAATTCTCAATCAATAAATTTTGAAGGTGTTTTGATTCTCCACCATTGACAGCCATTAAAAAGCTTCAAAGCTTTGAATCCGAAATTGGATTTTCTAAAACTATTGTTTGTTTGGATAGGATGTTGTTGCAAACAATTGAGAATATTCTTTAGAGTTTATATCTCAATTTAGAGGGTATTTGGTGAAGATTAGACTTGATTTTAGCTGAATTTCAGATTGAAACTCGAAGAAAAAGAACTCGAAGAAGAAGAAGAAGAAGAAGAAGAAGAAGAAGAAGAAAAAGAAAAACACATGACATACAATATACTTACAAAATTGTATTAAAGTTGTATGTAATATACTTACGAAATTGTATTAAAGTTGTATGTAAATTGTATTTAAGTTGTATTCTGTTGTAATTATATATTATTTTATTTTAAAATTTTATGAAAGTTTAAAAATAATTTTATAATGTATGAATCATTGTATGAAATTTGTATTTAAATTATAAATACTATCTGTTTATATGAAGTTGTTGTTACAAATCACTTACAAAAGATATTGTATAAAAATTGTATGAAAATTATATTTAAGTTGTATAATGTTGAAGTTGTATTTAACTAGGTAAAAATGACGTATGAAAGTTGTAGATAAGTTATAAATAAGTTGTATACTATATAATTAGTTGTATGAAATTAATTTTTACTATGTATGTTGTTTTAGATATTCAAATTTGCATTAAATTTGTATGAAATATGTTTTTAATCTGTATGTTGATGTACCATACATTGTTCTTTTCTCAATCGATTTATTAAGGAAAGAAAAATAGAGAATGAATTCCAAATTGACTCATGTACACTGATTCATATTTTTTTGAACTGAAAAAATTGAATATTGATGGGAACTGCATGATTTGAGTGGAGGAATTTCGAGTTTCACATTAAAAGTGTCATCGTCGCACTTCAGAGAAACTGAGTGTTGTGTGAGATTTGAATTTGTGTGAGAAATTAACTGGGTAGTATAGATTCTTGTGGTAAATATTAATACAAAGTTGAATCCGAAGTTTGGAGACGATTGAATTTAATTTGAAATTTGCTAAAACTTCGAATCTGCTCAGTTATGCTTTTTGATTCAATTGCGATTGGTGTTGTAGTTTGACAATGTTGTTAAAAAATTGTTCAATAAGTAGAGCAATCTTAGAGATGGAAACAGGGATAAAGTTTTGCGACAATTGTGTTCAAAAATGTTGTCATATTGTAGCGTATCTTTTTCTTTTTTGTAACTGAAGTTCCGTTTGTTATGGCTTAAAATATGTAATACACAACTGGAAGGAGTCTTACTAAAAGAAGAGTGGAGAGAAAATAGGAAAAAGATGTAACTAATAGCCTGTTTGGCCAAACTGGAGAAATCAGCTTATTTTGAAATGTGCTTTTTTCAAAAGTGCTTTTGAAAAAAATACCTTTTGTAGAGAAGCAGTTTGTATTTGGCTAATCAATTTGAAAAGCACTTTTGAGCAATAATTTGTGTTTGGTCAACCTTTTCAGAAAGTGCTTTTAAGTATCAAATTACGAATAAGGACATGAATAGATTTGCTTAATATTTAACATTATAAGTAAATAAATAATCTTAAAAAATTATTACTACAGGCAATAATTAAATATTTTTATTTTATTTAAGTAAAATATGAAAATAAAATTTAAAAGTACTTAATTCTTTTAATATAAGTTAAATATATTAAAAATTATTTAATAAATATAAAAGCATTCACACCCTAAAGGCACTATATATTAGAAAGTTATCCTAAAAATAATAAAAAATATTTATACATTAATATCCTAAGTATTAGGTTTAACGGTCATTTTGATATATACTATATTTTGTTAAGGGTATTTTTGGTAAGAAGAAAAGTCAAAACTGATTCTGCTTCTGCTTTTGGGAAGAAGCTATTTTTTTTGCTTCTCCGAAACTGCTTCTGCTTCTTCCCAAAAGCACTTTTTCCCCTAAAAAAAGCTTGGCCAAACACCTCAAGTTAGGAAAAAAAGTGCTTTGAGAAAAAGAAAAAAAAAGTATTTTTGGCCTCTTGAGAAGCTTGGTCAAACAGGCTATAAATCCCCTAATTTAAGGCACTAATAATTGATTGTATATAATTTGTAAGTAATACTTATTTAGGGCGGGTAATATATAAAATTAGGACAATTTTAATAAATAAATTTCAAATATTGTTATAGGAAGAAGAAAATCCCTAGTACATATTGCCTAAAAAAGAAGGAAAATTAACGGAATGGCCATGGGGCCATTGGACCCTTAGTGAAGAAGTAGACCATTGCTGGGGCTCTATGCGAATGCCGGACATGGGAAATTGAAAAATATACCTATTGAATTTAAATTATCACTTTGCAAGCATATTGCCCTGTTTAGCCCTAAGAAAAAATTGCACTGCTATTGTTCAGCATTCAATAGATCATTTATTCACTTAGTGAAAATAAAGGCGAGACTGAAGGAATATATTCTACTCAATAAATTTTTGAATAATCTCTCTCCACAATTCTACATAATGTTTCACACAGAAAATAGCTAGCAACCTTATTTATAATAGTAGGAAACCTATGTAACACTATATATTGCACTTAATTAGAAACTGGAAAATTTATGCCTACATGAATTTGACTTCAAATCATATAGACATACATGAATTAAAGAAGTTATAAAATATCAAATCAAAACATTTTTGATTTGATTTTTCTACTCCAACTTTGAATTAGTCTCCCAATAGAGACAAATATTAGATAAATCTAAACACAACGCAGATGCATCCACTTAAAGATCAAATGCATGAAACGATATATTATCCTCCTACTGAAGTTAGGCATAACATATTGAAAAAAGATATTGATCTTTTAAGCTTATGAAAGAAGAAAAATATGAAGGTGAAGAATAAACATCAATAAATAAAAAACAACAATAGGTTTTAAAAATTGTCTCTTATAATATTTATGTTTTACTCCAGGCCATGCAAAACAGGAAAATTTGCACATGCATAGAGCTTCAAATTCCTGCCCCTTTTTTCTCTAATGGGACAAGACGTCACAAGAGAATAGCTAATACATCAAAATTATAAACACTAGAAAAATAAATTTGCAACTGATAAAATTTAATTCTGTAGAGCATCAGGAGATATTAAAGTCTTCACATATGTTCGATCGATGAACAGCAATGCCTCAGGCCCAGTAATTTTGAATTCCAATTTCAGCTTTCGTCTTGCTTCAAATCCAGCAACTTTAACTTCATTGAACTTTTGAGTTTTTGAATCATAAACCACATATTCATTTTTATCCCTTCTAAAATACAACATATCTCCACCACCATTCTTCTTACCACCTTTCTTAAGGAACACAGGCCCAAATTCAGATTCCGTAATTGCCAACATTTTAGTCCAAGAATTGCTGGTTCCATTCTTTTTCTGAACTTCCAATTCGACCATCATATTGTACTTAGCCAAATACAAGCATTCTCCTAGAGTAATAAGAGATGTAGTAGGGAACGGAAGACGGATTGTTGTGGATTCACTGAGGTCTGGATTCCAAAAAATAACTTTGTCAGATAATGGAAAAGCTAGAAGAAATAAACCGCTGGTGCAAGAATTTAAAAATCTTTTGCTCAATGAAATACTGATTTGTGAAGGAGGTTCAATAAGTGGGGTGTCTAAAGAGAAGCGTCGATCGTTCTCGAGGGCTTGTAAGATTTTATTCAAGTAATAATGTAGCTTGGCGAATTGAAAATCTTCAATTAGAGAACGCCATGTTTTGCAAACGCTTTTGAACCGTAAAAGCGATTTCTCAGGAAGCATTAGCAGTATATCAATGGTGATATCATTGGGAAAGTTATTAGACATTGTGATGGCTATACGATTTTGGATTTGAGCTGCTGCTTTTGATGTAGAATAATATTCGTTAGGGTTAGGGCTGAATATATATGCGTAGAAAACAAACTATTTGACTCCGCGTTTCTTGTGGTTAAAGGATTCTTAAGTTTTTTTTTGTTTTGTTTTTTTGGTTATTTATTTCACCTCTTCCCTAGTGCGATTAGGATTTGATGAGTTCTAACTTTTATTCTTTTACCCGATATTAATTAATTGATAATCTGATAAAATTAGTTATAATTCATTTTCTATTACAGGTTAAAATTAAGTAATATTGCAAATATAAATATTACGAAAAAGGTCCAAAATTATCCTTAAACTATTAGAAATATATTGGAAATAGATCAATTTTTTTTCATGTTGTTTTCTGTGCCGACAATATCTCCAAGCTAACTGCTCTCCACATACCAATAAATATAATTTTTTAAACATCACAAAAATAAATATTATTAGAATATATTTTAATTATAAAATAAATATCAAAAGAAAAGTTAAAGATAAAAGAATCAAGAAAGTAGGGATCCAGGGTTTCTTGTTCATTGAGTCCTAAAAACTTATTATTTTTTAAATCTTCAAGATACTACGAATATAATGTATAAGAATATTTAATGTAAACTTTATTTTTAAAGAATAAAAAAGTTGTTTAATATTTTATTAGAGTTTTACGCTTTTATAATAGTATAGATAGATACAGAAATAATAATAATATAATTTTTAAGTGCGTGTTGCACGTTTATCTCAAGGAAATGAATATAAATTTTAATATTATTGAAAAATATATTGAGTTATACAATAATATTTTAAGAAACAAATTAAGTTCCAGAAAATCATAAATACTTATTTTATTTAGTTAATGCAATAAAGGAAGAAATTGTACCCTACATAGTTCCTCTCATATCTTATTGAATACTAGCATATTATAGAATTTTACTAAAAAATCATGAATACTTGAAAAACATATGTCTATATTATATGATAGAATTACTATTCAATAATTATCAATAGTTATTTAATGTTGAAATATCTTATTAACATTGATAATTTATCTCCAATGGAGATTAAAATTGAGGGATAATTTTATTGTATATGACTCGCCAGTTTTGTATAATGGAATCATCCATTTATTTTTCAACATATAACTTTCTTTCACCTGCACTTTATAATTGTATAAAAATCAAAATTACACACATATAATTTACAAAATAATAAAGCCTATTCAAAAGACAATAGAAAATTTGGAACCATAAAGAAGAAAAGGAATGTGTTAGACCTTGAACGAAATAACTTGTGATGACCCAAAAAGTCATCTTTAAATTTGATAATTAATTTTGTGTTCTAAGACCTTGAAAATCACTATTTTATCATTCCTCGACTTATGTGCACAGTCCGTACAATTTTTCGGAAAGTTTTTATGTGAAAAATGGATTAATATGTGAAATAGAACTTTAAAACTCAACTGAATTGACTTTGGTGAATATTTTGAGCAAACGGACTCGGATTAGTATTTTGACAGTTCCAGTAGGTCTGTATCATGATTTGGGACTTGGGTGTATGTTCGGAATCGAATTCCGAGGTCCCTAACCCGAGATATGGAATTTTGATAAAAAAAATATTAAAAGTTTAAAAGCTTAATAATTTTTAAGAATTTACTTATGTTGGATTTATTGACACCGGGTCTGTATTTTTGTTTTGGAGCCCGGTATAGGTCCACTATAATATTTATAACTTGTCTGCCGAATTTGGTGAGAAACGGAGTTGATTTGATGTGATTCAGACGTCCGATTGTGAAAATATAAGTTTTAAAGTTTTCATAAAAATTTCATTCGATTTGGGGTTTAATTCGTAGTTCTAGGTGTTATTTTGGCGATTTGATCATTTCGAGCAAGTTCGTATGACATTTTAGGACTTGTATGCATGTTTAGTTTGGAGCCTCGAGGGCTTGGGTGAGTTTCGGATGCTCAACGGGCCATTTTGGACTTAAGGAAGATAGCAGATTTTCTGGTGTTTTATTGCAGAATTTTTCTTCATCACGTTTGCGGGGGAGATCTCGCGATCGTGTAAGGGAATATGATAGACCAGTTAAAGTTGTTCTTCGCGTTCGCGAATTTGAGGACGCGATCGCGTAGGGGTGCGAAGTGGTGCTTCGCGAACGCGTGGCCAAGGTCGTATTCGCGTAGTGTTAAGGAGGCTAAAGCTGAGCCACGCGCTTTACTCATCGCGAACGTGTGAGATCGTTCGCGATCGCGTAAGTCTGAGAGTCAGAGCATCGCGTTCACGCGGTGTTTTATGTGTTCGGATAGAGTAAATTTCCAGGGCAGCAAATTAGAGCTTCGCGATCGCGAGGCTATTCACGCGATCGCGATTAAGGAATCACTGTACATAACCCATAAATTCGAAAGTCACCATTTTTACTCATTTTTGAGTTTTAAGTCTCGGATTTGGACGATTTCAAAGGTAATTTTTACGACTTTAAATTGGGTAAGTGTTCTATAACCAAAAGTGATTATATTTCATGAATCCATGCCTATATTCATCATTTAAATTTGAAGGTCCATTTGACATCGAAATTGGATAATTTTTGTATGGTTGAACTCGTATCGGAACGGGTGTTTGTATTTCGCGAGTTTTTCCGAGATTTGAGATGTGGGTCCCACTATCGAATATTAAAATGAATTTCAAATTTTTATCTTGAAAATTAGTAAATTCATATGGAATTAATTCCTATGATTCGTATTGAGTATATCGAATTGTTTGTGAATAGATTTGACGCTTTTGGAGACAAATTCAAAAGAAAAAGTTGTGGTCGAGTAATTGATTGGAATTTGCAAAGCGAGGTAAGTGTCGTGGTTAACCTTGACTTGAGGGAATAGAACCCCTGAATTATTTGATATGTGAATTTCATGTGCAACGATGTATAGACAAGGTGACGAGTGCCTATACTTTGTCAATTTAATTGGTTGCTTAATTATTTAAACATCTTAAATTATTTTAAGACATAAATTAATTGTTATAATAATTGTTTCTCTGCTATTATTCGTCAAATATTAATTCTTGAATTCTTGCAATAATTGTTACATGTTTATTTGATTTATGTGTCTTAACTGCAACTTGACATTTAGCATATTAAATATTAAACCGCGTATGTTCTCCTTGATTTTTATAATAAATTGCTATTTGTCATTGTTTATTTCATAATTAAATCATAATTATTGTATGCTTATTGTCTTATAATTTCATATTAATGTTGCATTTATTGGGGCAATTTCTTTTATAAGAATTGGTAAATGAATATATTGGAGGAGCAGGTTGCACGCCGCAACAGACTTATTAAATGTCCATATTGGGGGATCGGGTTGCACACCGCAACAGACTTATTAAAAGTCCATATTGGGGAATCGGGTTGCATGCCGCAACACACTTATTAAAAGTCCATATTGGGGGATCGGGTTGCACGCCACAACAGACTTGATTAAAATGAATATATTGGAGGAGCGGATTGCACGCCGCAACAGAATTGAATATGAATATATTGTGGGAGCGGGTTGCACGCTGCAACGGAAATTGATTGAAATAATAATTGGTTATGACTGCTGAGTTGGTTTCAACTATTAAAATGAGTTACCTGATTTATTTCTATTATTGTGGTTATTACTATTATTACGTACAGGTTAATGTAAGTGACCTGCCTTAGCCTCGTCACTACTTCGTCGAGGTTGGGCTTGACACTTACCAGTACATGGGGTCGGTTGTACTGATACTATATTCTGCACTTCTTGTGCAGATTTCAGAGTTGGTCCCAGCGGCGTACCATAGACTTGCTCGGATTTCAGCTACTCAGAGGAGACTTGAGGTATAACTGCACAGCGTCCGCAGTTCTGAAGTCCCCGTCTACCTTATTTTAGCTGTGTGTTTGCTTGCAGACAGCTTTATTTTTATTCAGACCTATATTTATATTATTCTAGAAGCTTGTGCATTTGTGACACCAATTCTAGGATGTTATTTAGACATCGCTATTTTTATGGATTAATCACTATATTTCAGACTTTACTTCCGCATTGACTTCTTTGTTATTAATTAATTTAAAATTATTTTAAAATGGCTATTATTATTCTAACGTTGGCTTGCCTATTAAGTAAAATATTAGGCGTCATCACGGTACCAAAGATGTGAATTTCGGGTCGTGACATAACTCTATGTTTGCAGTGTCATAAGGAAAATTTACATAATACGCTACGACATATTTTTTAAATCTCTTGTTGTCACGACCCAATTTTCCCCTCCGTGTGACGTTGTGACGATACCTAGTCTCTATAACTAGGCAAGCCTAACATTTTACGAAATATTGAAATAAAAATATAAATTTAATCAATTATTCAAAAATACACAACAAATCCCAAAACCCGAAACATCGTGAATCACAAACTACAGAAGGAAAAATCTAGTATCTCTATACATCAGAATCTAACAAGGAAAAATACAGAAGATAATGGACATGAGAAAGAGTAGAAGGGGACTCCGAAGTCTGCGGATGCGGCAGATATACCTTGAAGTCTCCAAAGCTGTCCTGGCTCACTGATAGTGCGGCTGATAAGGTGCACCTAGATCTGCACATGAAAAATATGTGCAGAGAGAAGCATGAGTACACCACAATCGGTACCCAGTAAGTGTCAAGCCTAACCTCAGTCGAATAGTGACGAGGTCAGGTCAAAGCCCTACTGGTAAATATATAATAAAATAATATAGAGTGTAATACCGCAATAAAATAAAGGCGAAAATTTAACAACAATGAAATCATAGAAGGTAACAGTTTAGTATACAGAAACCCAACAGGGGATCTCCCAAGATACCGTCTCGTAGTCCCAAACGTAAATGTGCAAGGGGATCTCCAGAAATACCGTTCCGTAGTCCCAAAGTAAATATGCAGTACAGGGGGATCTCCCAAAATACCGTTCCGTAGTCCCAAAGTAAATATGCAGTACAGGGAAGAAGCAGAAAAGTCACTAAGAACGTTGCACATAATTCACATAAACAATTAAGACATGTAGACATGTTGTATTAGACTAAACATGATAGCTACACATATTGGAATAACTCAATTAAGAATGAGAATAGATTAGTACTCATTAAAATGGTATAACTCAAAATAACAGGAAAACATGTTGCTGCTCAGTAAGAAAATCGGGTTTTACCACAACTATCTCGTGTACGTACTCGTCACCTCATGTACACGGCGCTCACATATCACAATAGTTCCAAATCTTAAGGGGATTTCACCCACACAACGTTAGGCAAGCCACTTACCTCGAATCAAGCTCAATCAATTCATAAGAATGCCCTTTCCATGAATATCCGGCTCTGAATGGCCCAAATCTAGCCAAAGCAATTACATATCATAATTACAACAATAATAGACTCATCTAATTAACGAAATCAACATTTTAACGAAAATTCCAAAATTAACTCAAACTTCTCCCATGGGGCCCACATCTCAGAATCGGGTAAAAGTCATAAAATACAAAAGTCCGTTCACTCACGAGTCTACCCATATCAAAATTTCTAAAATTCGACACCAAATGGTCCTCCAAATCCATAAATTAAACTTCCAAATCCCTAGCCTCCAATTCCCAATTTTCACCTTAAATACACACTAACTAGGTGGAAAAATACATGGGGAAGCAAGATTATTGATCAAAAATAAGCACAATGGACTTACCTCAAGAAATCTCTCGAAAATGCTCTCAAATATCACCCTAAACCGAGTTGCAAAGTCCAAAAATGACAAAAATCACGAAGCCCTTCGGTTTTAACCATTGCCCAGGTATTTTCGCACCTGCGGAGCCTGGGCTCGCACCTGCGAGTGCGCTTGTGCGGAAAAATATGTGCATCTGCGCAAATCACTTACCCGCATCTGCCTTCGCACCTGCAATGAAAGGGTCGCATATGCGCGTGCGCGCCTGCAGAATTCCCTTCCGCTTCTACGGACCTTGCGCACTTGCGAAGACCCCTAACCCATCTGCGGGCATCGCAGATGCGGAACTCACCTCACACCTGCGACCCCTGGCACTCCTCCATTTTCCCGCTTCTACGCCAATTTGCTCGCACCTGCGGGCAGCCTTGCGCAGGTGCGATTACAGCAGAACTAGCAAAAGCACTAGATTTTCCTAAGTCCAATTTCATTCCGTTAAGCATCTGAAACACACCCGAGGCCCCTGGGACCTCAACCAAACCTACCAACCAATACTATAACACTATACAAACTTAGTCGAGCCTTCAAACCATATCGAACAACACCAAAAATCATGAATTAATCACGGATTCAAGCCTAAGAACTTAGAATTTTCCATATTCTACAAACGACGCCGAACCACGTCAAATCTAGTCTGAATTACCTCAAATTTTAAACACGGGTAAAAAATGACACTACGAACCTACAGTCACTTTCGGAAATCCATTCCGAGCTTGATATCAAAATTTTCATTATCGGCCGAAATCGCCGAAAATTAATTTTTGCCAATTCAAGCCTAAATCTACTACAGACCTCCAAAACACATTCCAAATGCACTACTAAGCTCAAAATAACTTAACGGAGCAAACAGAGTCGATGGAATTCCATTCCGGATCCGTCTTCACACAGTTCTGACTACAGTCCAAATTCTAATACTTAAGTTCTCATTTACGGACTAAGTGTCCCAAAATACTCCGAAACTCAAAACAAATCATCCCGGAAAGTCACAATAGCAGAAATAGATATGGGGAAAGGAGTTAATAGGGGTTTGGGGTTCTAACTCTCAAAACGACTGGCCGGCTCATTACATCCTCCCCCTCTAAAAACAATTGTTCGTCCTCGAACGAGCATAGAGACATACCTAAAGTGGTGAAAAGATGAGGATAACGGTTGCGCATATCTTGCTCGGTCTCCCGAGTCGCCTCCTCGACCGGATGTCCCCTCTAATGAACCTTCACAGAAGCAATGTTCTTTGATCTTATCTTTCTGAGCCACTAGCTCCTCAACATAGGATAGATCTGTGTCCAATTGGCCTGAGCTGAAATCTAACACATGGGACGGATCGCCGTGATACTTCTGGTGCATAGAAACATAGAATACCAGATGAACTCCTACTAGGCTGGGAGGTAAGGCAAGCTCATAAGCAACCTCCCCAACATGTTGCAATACCTCAAAAGGACCAATGAACTTGGGCTCAGCTTGCCCTTCTTTCCGAACCTCATGACACCATTCATGGGCAAAACCCGGTGTAAGACCTGCTCACCAACCATGAATGCAACATCACGAACCTTCCGGTCAGCATAACTCTTTTGTCTGGACTAGGCTGTGCGAAGTCTATCCTGAATCACCTTAACATTCTCCAAGGAATCCTGAACCAAGTATGTACCCAATAATCTAGCCTCGCCCGGCTCAAACTATCCCACTGGAGACCGACACCGCCTACCATATAGAGCGTCATACAGTGCCATCTGAATGCTGGACTAATAATTGTTGTTGTACGCAAACTCCGCAAGTGGAAAGAACTGATCCCAAGCACCCCTAAAATCTATCACACACGCACGGAGCATATCCTCTAATATCTGAATACTGCGATCGGACTGCCCGTCTGTCTGAGGGTGAAATGTTGTGCTCAACTCAACCCTAGTATATAACTCATACTGTACAGCTCTCCAGAACCATGATGTAAACTGCGTAGCCCAGTTAGAGATAATAGATACTGGTATGCCATAAAGTCTGACGATCTCACGGATGTAGATTCGAGCTAGCTGCTCGGAAGAATAGGTAGTCATCACATGAATGAAATGAGCCGACTTGGTCAACCTATCCACAATAACCCAAACTACATCAAACCTCCGCTGGGTCCGTGGAAGTCCAACAACGAAATCCATAGTGATCTGCTCCCATTTTCACTCCGGAATCTCTAACTTCTGAAGCAACCTACCTGGTTGCTGATACTCATATTTTACCTGCTGGCAATTCAGACATCGAGCCACATACTCTACTATATTTTTCTTCATTCTCCTCCACCAGTAATGTTGTTTCAAGTCCTGATACATATTTGCGGCACCCGGATGAATAGAGTACCACGAACTGTGAGCCTCCTGAAGAATCAACTCACGCAAACCATCTACATTGGGCACACATAGCCTGCCCTGCATCCTCAATGCACCATCATCTCCAATAGTGACCTCCTTAGCATCACTATGCTGGACCGTGTCCTTAAAGACAAGCAGATGGGGGTCATCATACTGACGCTCCCTGATACGATCATAAAGAGAAGACCGAGAGACCATACAAGCCAATACTAAATTCGGCTTAGAAATATCCAATCTCACAAACTGGCTGGCTAAGGCCTGAACATCCAATGCCAATGGCCTCTCTGCTACTGGTAGATATGCTAAACTCCCCAAACTCTCTGCCTGGCGACTCAAAGCATCGGACACCATATTAGCCTTCCCAGGGTGGTACAAAATAGTGATATCATAATCCTTAAGTAGCTCCAACCACCTCCACTGACATAAGTTAAGATCTTTCTACTTAAACAGATGCTGCAAACTACGATGATCGGTGTAAATCTCACAAGGAACACTATACAAATAATGCCGCCATATCTTCAAGGCATGAACAATAGCTGCTAACTCAAGGTGGTGGACAGGATAGTTCTTTTCGTGCACCTTCAGCTATCTGGACGTGTAGGCAATCACCCTACTATCCTGCATCAACACCGCGACGAGATCAATCCGCAATGTATCACAATATACAGTATAAGACCCTGAACCTGTAGGTAATACCAATACTGGGGCTGTAGTCAAAGCTGTCTTGAGCTTCTGAAATCTCTCCTCACATTCCTTTGTCCACCTGAACGGAGCACCCTTCTGGGTCAGCCTGGTCATAGGTGCTGCAATAGATAAGAATCCCTCTACAAAGCGACGGTAATACCCCGCCAAACCAAGAAAACTCCGGATCTATGTAGCTGAGGATGGTCTGGGCCAACTCTGCACTGCTTCAATCTTCTTTGGATCCACCTGGATTCCCTCACTCGATACTATATGACCCAAGAATGCCATAGAGTCTAGCCAAAACTCACACTTTGAAAATTTTGCATATAACTTCTTTTCTCTCAAGGTCTGAAATGCAGTCCGCAGGTGTTGCTCATGATCCTCCTGACTCCAGGAGTATACCAGAATGTCGTCAATAAACACAATGATGAATGAGTCAAGATAGGACCAGAACACATTGTGCATCAAGTGCATAAAAGCTGCTTCGCCATTGGTCAGCCCAAAATACATCACAAGAAACTCATAGTGACCATATCTGGTCCTGAAAGCAGTCTTCGGGATATCCAGCTCCTGAATCTTTAACTGATGATAACTTGAACATAAGAAAATCTTAGAAAATACTCTGGCATACTATAACTTATCAAATAAGTCATCAATACGAGGCAATGGATACCTAATCTTCACTGTGACTTTGTTCAACTGGCGGTAATCAATACACATCCGCATAGAACCATCATTTTTCTTCACAAATAAGACAGGAGCACGCCCATGGTGACACACTTGGCCGAATGAAGCCCTTATCAAGCAACTCATGTAACTTCTCCTTCAACCCAGGAGGAGCCATACGATATGGAGGAATAGAGATAGGCTGAGTGTCCGGCAACAAATCAATGCCAAAATCAATATCTATGTCGGGCGGCATTCCCAAAAGATCAGCTGGAAACACATCTGGAAAGTCCCTCACTACTGGAACTGACTCAACTGTAGGGGTATCAATACTGACATCTCTCATATAAGCTAGATACGCGTCACACCCCTTCTCAACCATTCGTTGAACTTTAAGAAAAGAAATAACTCTGTTGGGACTATACTTTAAGGTACCTCTCCACTCTAATCGCGGTAAACCTGGCATATCCAGAGTCACGGTTTTAGCGTGACAATCAAGAATAGCATAATGGGGAGACAACCAGTCCATGCCCAAAATAATATCAAAGTCCACCATGTTGAGCAATAATAAATTGGCTCTGGTCTCAAAACCACAAAGAGAAATCAAACACGGCTGATACACGTGGTCCATAACAAGAGAATCTCCCACAGGAGTGGATACATAAATAGAACTCAAAGAATCCCGAGATACACCCAAATACGGAGCAAAATAAGAGGACACATAAGAATATGTAGAGCCTAGGTCGAATAATACCGACGCATCTCAATGACAGACTGGAACAATAATTGTAATGACATAATGAGAAGCAACTGCCTATGTACGAGAGGTGAGTGCATAATATCTGGCTTGGCCTCCCCCTCTAGGACAACCTCTACCTCCCCGACCTGGAGCATGGTGTGGCTGAAAGGTCTATGGAGGTGCACCCCTCCTAATCTTGGGGCAATCCCTCACCATGTGGCGAGTGTCGCAACACTCAAAACAAGCTCTGGGAGGGCGTGGCTGCTGTGACTGGCTCGGGCCAGGTCTGCTGGACTGGCCACTAGGAACACTCCGTGCAGGAGGCACACTAGATACTGGCGATGCATAATGAGGCCCCTGGGGTCTAGAAGGAGCTGGAAAACCACCGGCAGCTGGAAGAGCTGAATGAACGGGGCGACTCACATAACCCCTACCATGGCGAGTTGCTGGGACACGAGCTGCAGAATAATAACTAGGCTCTCGAGACCTCTTGGCCTCTCTCTCCTCTCTATCCCGGGCAAGCATGCCCTCCAATCTCCTGGCAATACTCAAAACTTGCTGATAAGAAATATCCATCTCTAACTCTCTGGCCATACTAATCCGAATGCTGAGATGGAGTCCCTCAATAAAACGTCAAACTCTCTCTCGAAATGTGGCAACTAAGGCTGGTGCATGTCGGTCCAAATCACTAAAACGGACTGCATACTCTGACACAGTCATAGATCCCTGGCGCAGCTGCTCAAACGCCGCGCGCCATGAGTCCCTGAGGCTCTAAGAGACGTACTCTCTCAAAAACATATCTGAGAACTGAATCCATGTAAGTGAAGCTGCCTCAGCCGGACTACTCAACTCATAAGCAAGCCACCACTGATAGGCTGCTCCTCTAAGCTGGAAGGTAGTAAAAGAAACCCCACTCGTCTCTACTATGCCCATAGTACGGAGAATACGATGACACTCCTCCAGAAAACCCTGAGCATCATCTGTAGCCAATCCGTTGAAGGTATGTGGGTGGTACTTCTTGTACCTCTCAACTTTGAGTTTCTCCGCCTTAGAAGCTGTTACCCTAACCTAAGGCTGAGCTGGAGCTACCGGCTGCATTGGTACAATCTCTAGAACCAGGTTGACCTGAACCCGTTACTTTGGAGTACCGGCGATGGGAGTATTTACACCTCCCCCGGCCTGAGATGATGCAGGAACAAGTTGAATCAATCCAGCCTGAGCGAAGGTGCTGAACATGCTCAGAAACTGGGCTACAGTTTCCTGGAGGGCTGGTGCAGCAATAGGTATCTCAGGTATCTGCCCTCCAGCTTGAGCTACTAGGGGCTCCTCTATAGCAGCTCGTGCGGGTGCTCTGGCTGCACTACGTGGACGTCCTCGGCCTCTACCCCGGCCTTTCGTAGCTCTAACAAGGGGCACGGGTGCCTGTTCATCAGATCCGCTTGTACGTGTCCTCACCATCTATGAAAGAATATAATACATAGGTTTAGAATTTTTTGAAGTCAACAATTTTTACACGACAAGGAATCAAAGTAGTGAAATTTTCCTAGCAGTTCCATAGCCTCCAGAAGATAAGTACAGACGTCTCCGTACCGATCCGCGAGACTCTAATAAACCTGTTTGTGACTCACGATACCTATGAACCTAGAGCTCTGATACCAACTTATCACGACCCAATTTCCCCCTATGTGTGACGTTGTGAGGGCACCTAGTCTCTACAACTAGGTAAGCCTAATATTTTGCTAAATATTGAAATAAAAATATAAATTTAACTAATTATTCAAAAATACACAACAAATCCCACCACCCGGAACATCGTGAATCACAAACTACAAAAGGAAAAACCTAGTGTCTCTATACATCAAAGAGAGAAAAAGGGAAAATACAAAAGATAATGGACATGAGAAAGAGTAGAAGGGGACTCTGAGGTCTGCGAATGCGGTAGATATACCTTGACGTCTCCAAAGTTGTCCCGGCTCACTGATAGTGCGGCTGATAAAGTGCACCTGGAACTGCACACAAAAAACATGTGCAGAGAGTAACATGAGTACACCACAATCGGTACCCAGTAAGTGCCAAGCCTAACCTCGGTCGAGTAGTGACGAGGTCAGGTCAAGGCCCGACTGGCAAATATATAATAAAACAATATAGAGTGTAATACCACAATAAAATAAAGACTGAAATTTAACAACCATGAAATCATAGAAGATAACAACTTAGTAAATAGAAACACAACAGGGGATCTCCAGAGATACCATCTCGTAGTCCCAAACGTAAATGTGCAAAGGGATCTCCCAGAATACCGTTCCGTAGTCCCAAAGTAAATGTGCAGGGGGATCTTCCGGAATACCGTTCCGTAGTCGCAAAGTAAATATGCAATACGGGGTGATCTCCCAGAATACTGTTCTGTAGTCCCAAAGTAAATATGCAGTACAGGGGGATTTCCCGAATCTTTAATTGATGATAACCTGAACATAAGTCAATCTTGGAAAACACTCTGCACTCTGTAACTGATCAAATAAGTCATCAATACGAGGCAATGGATACCTGTTCTTCACCGTGACTTTGTTCAACTGGCGGTAATCAGTACACATCCGCATAGAATCATAATTCTTCTTCACAAATAAGACAGGAGCACCCCAAGGTGACACACTGGACCGAATGAAGCCCTTATCAAACATCTCCTGTAACTTCTCCTTCAACTCCTTCAACCCAGGAGGAGCCATACGATATGGAGGAATAGAGATAGGCTGAGTGTCCGGCAACAAATCAATGCCAAAATCAATATCTTTATCGGGCGGCATTCCCAAAAGATCAGCTGGAAACACATCTGGAAAGTCCCTCACTACTGGAACTGACTCAACTGTAGGGGTATCAATACTGACATCTCTCATATAAGCTAGATACGCGTCACACCCCTTCTCAACCATTCGTTGAACTTTAAGAAAAGAAATAACTCTGTTGGGACTATACTTTAAGGTACCTCTCCACTCTAATCGCGCTAAACCTGGCATATCCAGAGTCACGGTTTTAGCGTGACAATTAAGAATAGCATAATGGGGAGACAACCAGTCCATGCCCAAAATAATATCAAAGTCCACCATGTTGAGCAATAATAAATTGGCTCTGGTCTCAAAACCACAAAGAGAAATCAAACACGGCTGATACACGTGGTCCATAACAAGAGAATCTCCCACAGGAGTGGATACATAAATAGAACTCAAAGAATCCCGAGATACACCCAAATACGGAGCAAAATAAGAGGACACATAAGAATATGTAGAGCCTAGGTCGAATAATACTGACGCATCTCAATGACAGACTGGAACAATAATTGTAATGACATAATGAGAAGCAACTGCCTATGTACGAGAGGTGAGTGCATAATATCTGGCTTGGCCTCCCCCTCTAGGACAACCTCTACCTCCCCGACCTCTACCTCGAGTTGGCTGAGCAAGTGGGGTGGCAGCGGGTGCTGTAATGATAGTCTGAGGACCCGGTAAAACATGTTGTGATTGAGAAGTCTGTGGAGGTGCACCCCTCCTAATCCTGGGGAAATCCCTCACCACATGGCGAGTGTCACAACACTCAAAACAAGCTTTGGGAGGGCGTGGTTGCTGTGACTGACTCGGGCTAGGTCTGCTAGACTGGCCACTAGGAACATCCTGTTCACGAGGCACACTAGATACTAGAGGTGCATAATAAGGCTCCCGAGGCCTAGAAGGATCTGCAACACCGCTGGCGGCTGGAAGAGCTGAATGAACGGGGTGACTCACACAACCCCTACCATGGCGAGTTGCTGGGACACGAGCTAAAGAATAATAACTAGTCTCTCGAGACCTCTTGGCCTATCTCTCCTCTCTATCCCGGGCAAGCATGCCCTCCAATCTCCTGGCAATACTCACAACATGCTGATACGGAATATCTATCTCCAACTCCCTGGCCATACTAATCCGGATGCTGGGATGGAGTCCCTCAATAAACCGTCAAACTCTCTCTCGAAATGTGGCAACTAAGGTCGGTGCATGTCTGGCCAAATCATTAAAACGGACTGCATACTCTGACACAATCATAGATCCCTGGCACAGCTGCTCAAACGTCGTTCGCCATGAGTCCTTGAGGCTCTAGGAGACGTACTCTCTCAAAAACATGTCTGTGAACTGAATCTATGTAAGTGAAGCTGCCTCAGCCACACTACTTAACTCATAAGCAAGCCACCACTGATAGGCTGCTCCTCTAAGCTGGAAGGTAGTAAAAGAAACCCCACTCGTCTCTACTATGCCCATAGTAGGGTGAATACGATGACATTCCTCCAGAAAACCTTGAGCATCATCTGTAGCCAATCCATTGAAGGTATGTGGGTGGTACTTCTTGTACCTCTCACGTTTGAGCTACTTCGCCTCAAAAGCTGCTGCCCTAACCTAAGGCTAAGCTAGAGCTACCGGCTGCATTGGTACAATCTCTAGAACCTGGTCGACCTGAACCCGTTACTCTGGAGTACCGGCGACGGGAGTTTGTGCTCCTTCCCCAGCCTGAGATGAGGCAGGAATAAGTGGAATCAATCCAGCCTGAGCGAAGGTGCTGAACATGCTCAGAAACTGGGCTACAGTTTCCTGGAGGGCTGGTGCAGCAACAGGTATCTCAGGTGTCTGCCCTCCAGCTTGAGCTATTGGGGGCTCCTCTATAGTAGCTCGTGCGGGTGCTCTGGCTTCACCACATGGACGTCCTTGGCCTCTACCCCGGCCTTTCGCGGCTCTAGCAAGGGGCACCGGTGCCTGTTTATCATATCCACTTGTACGTGTCCTCACCATCTGTGAAAGAATAGATACATAGGTTTAGAATTTTTTGAAGTCAGCAATTTTTGCACGACAAGGAATCAAAATAGTGAAATTTTCCTAACAGTTCCATAGCCTCCAGAAGATAAGTGCAGATGTCTCCGTACCGATCTGCGAGACTCTAATAAACCGGTCTATGACTCACGACACCTATGAACCTAGAGCTCTGACACAAACTTGTCACGACCCAATTTCCCCCTCTGTGTGACGCCGTGAGGGCACCTAGTCTCTACAACTAGGTAAGCCTAACATTTTGCGGAATATTGAAATAAAAATATAAATTTAACCAATTACTCAAAAATACACAACAAATCCCAAAACCCGGAACATCGTAAATTACAAACTACAGAAGGAAAAATCTATTGTCTCTATACATCAGAGAGAGAGAAAGGGAAAATACAAAAGATAATGGACATGAGAAAGAGTAGAAGGGGACTCTGAGGTCTACAGATGCGACAAGTATACCTTGATGTCTCCAAAGTTGTCCCGGCTCACTGATAGTGCGGCTGATAAAGTGCACCTGGATCTGCACACGAAAAATATGTGCAGAGAGTAGCATGAGTACACCATAATCGGTACCCATTAAGTGGCAAGCCTAACCTCGGTCGAGTAGTGACGAGGTTAGGTCAAGGCCCTACTAGTAAATATATAATAAAACAATATAGAGTGTAACACCGCAATAAAATAAAGGCTTAAATTTAACAACAATAAAATCATAAAAGATAACAACTTAGTAAATAGAATAGAAACACAACAGGGGATCTCTAGAGATACCATCTCGTAGTCCCAAAAGTAAATGTGCAAAGGGATCTCCCGGAATATCATTCCGTAGTCCCAAAGTAAATATGCAAGACAGGGTGATCTCCCGAAATACCGTTTTGTAGTCCTAAAGTAAATATGAAGTACAGGGGGATCTCCCGAATCTTTAATTGATGATAACATGAACATAAGTCAATCTTGGAAAACACTTTGCACCCTGTAACTGATCAAATAAGTCATCAATACGAGGCAATGGATACCTGTTCTTCACCGTGACTTTGTTCAATTGGCGGTAATCAGTACACATCCGCATAGAATCATCATTCTTCTTCACAAATAAGACAGGAGCACCCCAAGGTGACACACTGGGCCGAATGAAGCCCTTATCAAGCAACTCCTGTAACTTCTCCTTCAACTCCTTCAACTCAGGAAGAGCCATACGATATGGAGGAATAGAGAAGGGCTGAGTGTCCGGCAACAAATCAATGCCAAAATCAATATCTCTATCGGGTGGCATGCCTGAAAGATCAGCTGGAAACACATCTGGAAAGTCCCTCACTACTGGAACTGACTCAACTGTAGGGGTATCAATACTGACATCTCTCACATTAGCTAGATATGCGTCACATCCCTTCTCAACCATTCGTTGAGCTTTAAGAAAAGAAATAACTCGCCTGGGAGTATACTCTAAGATACCTCTCCACTCTAATCGTGGAAAACCTGGCATAGCCACCGTCACGATATTAGCGTGACAATCAAGAATAGCATAATGGGACGACAACCAGTCCATGCCTAAAATAATATCAAAGTCCACCATGCTGAGCAATAATAAATCAGCTCTGGTCTCAAAACCACTAAGAGCAATCAAACACGACCGATACACGCGGTCCATAATAAGAGAATCTCCCACAGGAGTAGACACATAAATAGGGGAACTCAAAGAATCCCGAGATACGTCCAAATACGGGGCAAAATAAGAGAACACATAAGAATATGTAGAGTCTGGGTCAAATAATACCGACGCATCTCTATGACAGACTGGAACAATACCTGTAATGATAAAATCAAAAGCAACTGCCTCTGTACGAGAAGAAAGTGCATAATATCTGGCCTGGCCTCCCCATCTAGGGCGACCTCTACCTCCCCGACCTCCACCTCGAGCTGGCTGAGCAAGTGGGGTAGCAGAAGGTGCTGTAACGATAGCCTGAGGACCGGTGGAGCATATTGTGGCTGAGAAGTCTGTGGAGGTGCACCCCTCCTAATCCTGGGGCAATCCTTCCCCACATGGTGAGTGTCACTACACTCAAAACAAGCTTTGGGAGGGCGTGGCTATTGTGATTGACTCGGGCCAAGTCTGCTGGACTGGCCACTCGGAACACCCCATGCAGGAGGCACACTAGATACTGGCGGTGCATAATAAGGCTCCCGAGGCCTAGAAGGAGTTGGAACATCACTGGCGGCTGGAAGAGCTGAATGAACGGGGCGACTCACATAACCCCTACTATGGCGAGCTGCTGGGACACGAGCTGCAGAATAATAACCAGTCTCTCGAGACCTCTTGGCCTCTCTCTCCTCTCTATCCCGAGCAAGCATGCCCTCCAATCTCCTGGCAATACTCACAACCTGCTGATAAGAAATATCCATCTCCAACTCCCTGTCCATACTAATCTGGATGCTGGGATGAAGTCCCTCAATAAATCGTCGAACCCTCTCTCGAATTGTGGCAACTAAGGCAGGTGCATGTCGGGCCAAATCACTGAAATGGACTATATACTCTAACACAGTCATAAATCCCTGGCGCATCTACTCAAACTTCGTGTGCCATGAGTCACTGAGGCTTTGAGGAACATACTCACTCAAAAACATGTCCGAGAACCGAATCCATGTAAGTGAAGCTGCCTCAGCCGGACTTCTCAACTCATAAGCACGCCACCACTGATAGGCTGCTCCTCTAAGCTGGAAGGTAGTAAAAGAAACCCCACTCGTCTCTGCTACTCCCGTAGTACGGAGAATACGATGACACTCCTCCAGAAAACCCTGAGCATCGTCTGTAGCCAATCCGTAAAAGGTAGGTGGGTGGTACTTCTTGTACCTCTCAAGTCTGAACTGCTCCGCCTCAGAAGTTGCTGCCCTAACCTTGGGCTGAGCTGGAGCTACTGGCTATATTGGTACAATCTCTGGAACCTGGTCGACATGAACCCGCTACTCTAGAGTACTGGCGATGGGAGTCTTGCTCCTTCCCCGGCCTGAGATGTGGCAGGAGCAAGTGGAATCAATCCAGCTTTAACTAAGGTGCTGAACATACTCAAAACCTGGGCTACAGTCTCCTGGAGGGCTGGTGTAGCAACAGGTATCTCTGTAGCAGCTCATGCGGGTGCTCTTGCTGCATCACGTGGACATCCTCGGCCACGGCCTTTCGCGACTCTAGCAGATCCGCTTGTACGTGTCCTCACCATGTGTGAGAGAATAGAATACAAAGGTTTAGAATTTTTTGAAGTCAGTAATTTTCGCACGACAAGGAATAAAAGTAGTGAAATTTTCCTAACAGTTCCATAGCTTTCCGAAGATAAGTAAAGACGTCTCCGTACCGATCTGTGAGACTCTAATAAACCGGTTTGTGACTCACGACACCTATGAACCTAGAGCTCTGATACCAACTTGTCACGACCCAATTTCTCCCTCTGTGTGTCGTCGTGACGGCACCTAGTCTCTACAACTAGGTAAGCATAACATTTTGCGGAATATTGAAATAAAAATATAAATTTAACTAATTATTCAAAAATACATAACAAATCCCAACACCCGGAACATCGTGAATCATAAACTACAGAAGGAAAAATCTAATGTCTCTATACATCAAAATCTAACAAGGGAAAATACAAGAGATAGTAGACATGAAAAAGTGTAAAAGGGGACTCTGAGGTCTGCGGACACGGCAGATATACCTTGACTTCTCCAAAGTTGTCCCGGCTCACTGATAGTGCGGCCGATAAGGTGCACCTGGATCTGCACACGGAAAACATGTGCAGAGAGTAGCATTAGTTCACCACAATCGGTACCCAGTAAGTGCCAAGCCTAACCTCGGTCGAGTAGTGACGAGGTCTAGTCAAGGCCCTACTGGTAAATATATAATAAAACAATATAGAGTGTAATACCGCAATAAAATAAAGGCTGAAATTTAACAACAATGAAATCATAGAAGATAACATTATAGTAAATAGAAACACAATAGGGGATCTCCAGAGATACCGTCTCGTAGTCCCAAACGTAAATGTGCAAAGGGATCTCCCGGAATACCGTTCCGTAGTCCCAAAGTAAATGTGTAGGGGGATCTTCCGGAATACCGTTTCGTAGTTCCAAAGTAAATATGCAAGATAGGGGGATCTCCTGGAATACCGTTCTGTAGTCCCAAAGTAAATATGCAGTATAGGGGAATCTCCCGGAATACTGTTTCGTAGTCCCAAAGTAAATATGCAGTACAGGGAAGAAGCAGTAAATTCACAAAGCATGCTGCACATAATTCACATAAACAATTAAGACACGTAGACATATTGTATTGGACTAAACATGATAGCTACATATATTGGAATAACTCAAATAAGAATGAGAATAGATTAGTACTCATTAAAATGGTATAACTCAAAATAACAGGGAAACATATTGCTGCATAGTAAGAAAATCGGGTTTTTCACAACTAGCCCGTGTACGTACTCGTCACCTCACGTACACGGCGCTCACATATCACAATAGTTCCAAATCTTAAGGGAATTTCCCCCACACAAAGTTAGGCAAGCCACTTACCTCGAGTCAAGCTCAATCAATCTGTAAGAATGTCTTTTCCACGAATATCCGGCTTTGAATGGCCCAAATCTAGCCAAAAGCAATTACATATCATAATTACAACAATAATAGACTCATCTAATTAACGAAATCAATATTTTAACAAAAATTCTAAAATTAACTCAAATTTTTCCCATGGGGCCCACGTCTCGGAATCGGGTAAAAGTCATAAAATACAAACGTCCGTTCACTCAAGATTCTACCCATATCAAAATTACTAAAATCCGACACCAAATGATCCTCCAAATCAACAAATCAAACTTTCACATCCCTAGCCTACAACTCCCAATTTCCACCTTAAATACACACTAACTAGGTGGTAAAATATATGGGGAAGCAAGATTATTGATCAAAAATAAGCACAATGGACTTACCTCAAGAAATTTCTCGAAAAGGCTCTCACAAATTGCCCTAAACCGAGTTGTAAAGTCCATAAATGACAAAAATCGCGAAGCCCTTCGGTTTTAACCACTGCCCAGGTATTTTCGCACCTGCGGAGCCTGGGCTCGCATCTGCAGGTGCGCTTGTGCGGAAAAATGTGTGCATCTGCGCAAATCACTTACCCCCATCTGCCTTCACACCAGCGATGAAAGGGCCGCATCTGCGCGTGCGCGCCTGCGGGATTCCCTTCCGCTTCTGCGGACCTTGCGCACATGCGAAGACCTCTAACGCATATGCGGGGATCGCAGATGCGAAAATCACCTTGCACGTGAGACCCCTGGCACTCCTCCATTTTCCCGCTTCTGCGCTAATTTGCTCGCACCTGCGGGCAGCCTTGCGCAGGTGCGATTACAGCAGAACCAGCAAAAGCACCAGATTTCTCCTAAGTCCAATTTCATTCCGTTAAGAATCTGAAACACACCCGGGGTCCCCGGGACCTCAACCAAATCTACCAACCAATCCTATAATACCATACGAACTTAGTCGAGCCTTCAAACCACATCGAACAACACCAAAAATCATGAATTAAGCACGGATTCAAGCCTAAATCTACTACAGACCTCCAAAACACATTCCGGATGTGCTCCTAAGCTCAAAATCACTCAACGGAGCTAACGGAGTCAACGGAATTCCATTCTGAATCCGTCTTCATACAGTTCTGACTACGGTCCAAAATTCTAAGACTTAAGCTCTCATTTAGGGACTAAGTGTACCAAAACACTCCGAAACTCAAAACCAATCATCCCGACAAGTCACAATAGCATAAATAGATATGGGAAAAGCAGTTAATAGGGGTTCGGGGCTCTAACTCTCAAAACTACCGGTCGGGTCGTTACACTTGCCAATAAATATCCATCGAGATGATCACCTTAGATTGTTCCGTCAGAAAATAGGCCTTTAAACTCAAGGAACTCAACAATTTCATACATAAAAAAAATTATCTAAAGGAGCATACTCTGAAGAAATCGATTTTAAAATTAAAGCACAAGCATGTTTGAAGTAATAATTGTACCTATACCTTTCATTCATTGACTCTTCAAAAATGAATTTATACATAAGTAACTTCATATCTCAAATTCTACATATGGATAATTTATAAAAATATATTATCATATCCAAGCCTCATGAAGAACATGTGTATATCCACACCACAAATAAAAGGAATTATACTTATTGAAAAAACTTGAAAAAATAGAGAAAGACAAGTTTGGAAAATACGTACATGAATTGTTGTATAAATGCTTGTCTCCTCTTTTTGGCATGACTCTAGTATTCTATAATATTTGTACAACCTAAACCCACACAAACTTGGTTTTGACTTACAAAAAAAATCATTTTAGCTTCCAACTTTAAATCACGTGAATATCTCTAACATTATATCACACTCTTAGTGAATTTTAAAGTCTTTAAT
This sequence comes from Nicotiana tabacum, assembly GCF_000715075.1. Classification (NCBI taxonomy): domain Eukaryota; kingdom Viridiplantae; phylum Streptophyta; class Magnoliopsida; order Solanales; family Solanaceae; genus Nicotiana; species Nicotiana tabacum. The sequence continues at coordinate 27,381,364 of NC_134093.1, read as the reverse complement.
ATTAGGACTCTTTAAGTAGTTCAAATAAGCCTATATTTAATAACTAAAATTTTAGTTGATTTAAGAATCCTAAATATTAGAAAAATTATCAAATTACTATCTTGTCTAATGCGGAATCTATTTTTAAAGGATAAAAAATGCGAACAACATTTCGATAGAGATTTCATATTTTTAACATAGTATAAATAAATGGCTGACATGGCATTCCAATGTGGCAAGTCTCTCTTCTTATATCAATAAATTACCCTCTTCTTATATCAATAGACCACCCATTCCCAATACCCTAATTGTCATTTCCCCCAATTTTAAAAATCTCCCATTTCCTTTGAAAATTTCTGCTCAATGTCTGATTTATCTGTAAATTCGCACGAAACTCAGTATGCAAGAAGGTGTGGTTACGGATTGACTGCACTGTATATGACAACTTGGTCAGACGCCATTGGTGGGAGGAGGTTCTACATTGTTCAAGACCCAAAGTATGTTTTGAATTTATTTTGTTTTTAAACGGTTTATTTGATTCATCTTCTTTGGTCGTGTTAATTAGGTTATGATTTGCTGAATTTTTATTTGGGATGGCCTTCTTGATTATTAGTGTTTACATGTTGCTTGGTTTAATACTTGGTTAATTTTATTATGAAAATATAGTAATAATTTTGAACAATGTCTATGGTTATGTGTCACGATCCGAAATTTCCACCATCGGGACCGTGATGGCGCCTCATATTCCACTTGCTAGGCAATCCGACGTTAGAGAATTATTAAGCCAATCCTTATTCAATTCAGTAAATAACAGCAAATAAACTAAAATAAAATACAGCAAGTACGGAATAATATAAAAACTTTATTAATTACTACCACCCGGATCTGGAGTCACAATTCAAGAACTTCTAGGATTTACTACACGTAAAAGTCTGAAAGAAATACAATTGTTTGAACGAAAGAAACAGTAAAGAAAAAAAATAGAAAAGATAGACGGGGACTTCATGGTCTGCGAACGCCAACAGATCTACCTTGAGTCTCCGATGAACCAGTCCAAGCTGATACGCCTCTCGATCAGCTGGGACCACTACCAAAATCTACACATGGAGTGCAGAGTGCAGTATCAGTACAACCGACCCCATGTACTAGTAAGTGTCGAGCCTAACCCCGACGAAGTAGTGACGAGGCTATGACAAGACACCAATATAACAAACATATGCAATTTAACAGTATATGTACAAATAACAGCTAAACATGTACTATTGGGAGGGGAAAAACATGCTGAGGGGAATACGAGATAGAGAACTACAGCATAATGATAACTTGAACAGCCAATATACTATGAACCAATAAGAACAAGTAAATACATTAAAGGAAAAATGCACGGCATCACCCTTTGTATTTTTACTCTCAACCTTACCATAAAATCATTAGAAACGGCACGGCATCACCCTTCTTGCATTAACTCTCATAACATGGCACGACATCACCCTTCGTGCATTAACACTCACAATATGGTATGGCATCACCCTTCATGCATTAACACTCACAATATGGCACGGCATCACCCTTCGTTCATTAACACTCACAATATGGCACTGCATCACCCTTCATGCATTAACACTCTACCTTACCATAATGCAATGAACAAATAACAACAGGGAGATAGAATAACAAGTACAAGCCTTACTTCAACATTTGGTTCCACAATATCAACTTCAACTTCGGAATTAATACTCAATTATCACCAGAAGATCCATAAACATGATAAGAACGATCAATTTATCAATACAAATCTAAACATGGATAACATGAACAAAGGAAGCTATAATTGCAAGAAACCAAGCCTCGTCCACATGCTTTAATCCGACTACAATGCATAAGTACTCGTCACCTCACATATACGTTGTTCCCCAACATTTAAACATGTAGAAAATAGACAAACAAGTCATATTCTCTCAAGTCAAGGTTAACCATGACACTTACCTCGCTCCAAAGGCCACTCAATGCTCAATTACCTCTTTTCCTCTAGAATCAACCTCCAAACCACTCGTATCTATCCACAAATGGCTCAATAATATCAAATATTGCTAAAAAAATCAATTACAATGCATAAATTTAGATTCCCCAAATTTTCTCCCAAAAAGTCAAAAATTGACCCCGGCCTCGCTTGGTCAAAACCCGAGGTTCGGACCAAAATCTATTTACCCATTCACCCCCGAGCCCGATTATGTAATTAGTTTCGGAATTCGACCCCAAATTGAGGTCTAAATCCCCAATTTGCAAATAACCCCAATCCTTCTTAAATCCCTAGTTTTCTACCATGAAATAACAAAGATTAGGGCTAAGAATTTAATGGGTGATGTTAGAAATGGAAGAAAATGAGTTAAAGAGTACAAACCAATTAATTGATGTTGAGTTTTCTCTTCAAAATCGCACCTAGGCCGAGCTCTAATGGAGAGTTTATGAAAATTGGGTAAAATCCTGTTTTGGTTCTGTTTTAAGGTCTAGGCGTCAGGCCTGATTCGTGTTCGCGAAGGGCCTGCCGCGTTCATGATGAGCAGCAGCCCGAGTGGCTTTCGCATTCGTGAGTCCTCCTTCGCATTCGCGAAGGTTGTTCCCCTCGCGTTCGCGTTCGCGTAGAAGAATGACTGACCCTCTCCCCAGGTCCCTAAAGCTTCGAGGTCACGAAGGGTAAGTCCCCCATTGCTTTGCATTCGCGACCCAGCTACCGCGTTCCCGATTAAGAAATTACCCTGTCCCAGGGCACTCTTCGCGTTCGCAAGAGTACCATCGCGAACGCGTAGAAGAACACACCAGATATCAGCCGAAGCACAAAAAAATAAATTTCTAAGTTTCAAAACACATGTAGCCCATCTGAAACTCGCCCGAGCCCTCAGAGCTCCAAATCAATTATGCACACAAGTCCAAAAACCTCATATGAACTCGCTCGCGCGAACAAAACACCAAAATAATTCCTAAAACTACGAATGAGACACCAAATCAAATGAAGTTTTCAAGAAAACTTTAAGACTTTTATTTTCACAACTGAATGTCTAACTAACTCCGTTTCTCACCAAATTTCACAGACAAGTCATAAATATAATAATGGACCTGTACCGGGCTACGGAACCAAAATACAGACCCGGTATCAACAAGACCAAACATCAGTAAATTCTAAAAATCATTAAACGTTCAAACTTTTAATTTTTCATCAAAATTCTATATCTCGAGCTAGGGACCTCGGAATTCGATTCCGGACATACGCCCAGGTCCCAAATTACGATACGGATCTACCGGGACCGTCAAAACATGGATCTGGGTCCATTTACTCAAAACGTTGATCGAAGTCAACTCAAATTAATTTTAAGGCAAAAATTCTTATTTTTATTAGTTTTTAGCATAAAAGCTTTTCGAAAAGACGCACGGACTGGTCACGCAAATCGAGGAAGGCTAAAACATGATTTTAAGGCTTCGAATCACAGAATTAGGTTTCAAAACATGAGATGACCTATCGGGTCATCATATTCTCCACCTCTGAAATAATCATTTATCCTCGAACGGACATAGAAAAGTACCTGAACTAGTGAAAAGATGGGGATATCTACTCAGCATATCCGACTCGGACTCCCAAGTAGCTTCCTCGACGGTCTGACCTCTCCACTACACTCGAACTGAAGGACAACTCTTCGATCTCAACTGACGAACCTACCGGGTTAGAATAGCCACCAGCTCCTCCTCGTAAGTCAGATTCTTGTCCAACTGGATTGAGCTGAAATCTAACACATGGGACGGATCGTTGTGATACTTTCGGAGCATGGACAGATGGAACACCGAATGAAATGCTGATAAGCCTGGTGGCAACGCAAGCCTGTAAGCCACCTCTCCCAGTCTCTCAATAATCTCGAAAGGTCCAATATACTGAGGGCTCAACTTGCCTTCTTCCTGAACCTCATCACACCCTTCATGGGTGATACCCAGAGCAACACTCTCTCTCCGGCCATGAATGCAACATCACGAACTCTACGGTCGGCATAATTCTTCTATGTGGAATGTTCTGTGCGAAGTCAATCCTGAATAATCTTGACCTTATCCAAGGCATCATGTACCAAATCTGCACCCAATAACCAAGCCTCTCTTGGCTCGAACCGCCCAACCGGCGATCGACATTATCTACCATATAATGCCTCATAGGGAGCTATCTAGATGCTCGACTGGTAGCTGTTATTGTAGGCAAACTCTGCAAGGGGCAAGAACTGATCCCACGATCCTCCGAAGTCTATAACACATACGAGAAGCATATCCTCCAAGATCTGAATAGTGAGCTCGGACTGTCCGTCCGTCTGAGGATGAATGGTTATGCTCAACTCAACCCGCGTACCCAACTCACGTTGTACTGCCCTCCAGAAGTGCGAGGTGAACTACATACCTCGATCAGAAATGATAGACACGGGCACACCATGAACACGGACGATCTCGCAGATGTAAATCTTTGCCAACCGCTTCGAAGAATAGGTAACTGCCACAGGAAGGAAATGCGTTGACTTAATCAACCTATCCACAATGACCCAAACTGCGTTGAACTTTCTCTAAGTCCGTGGGAGTCCAACAACGGAATCAATAGTGATACGCTCCCACTTCCACTCAGGAATCTCTATCTTCTGAAGCAAACCACCAGGTCTCTGATGCTCGTACTTTACTTGTTGACAATTTAGACACCGAGCTACATAAGCAACTATATCCTTCTTCATCCTCCTCCACCAATAATGTTGCCGCAAATCCTGATACATCTTAGCGGCGCCCGGATGAATAGAATACCAAAACGGTGGGCCTCCTCAAGAATCAACTCACGAAGTCCATCCATATTAGGCACACAAATACGACCCTGCATCCTCAAAAATCTGTCATCTCCGACAGTAACCTGATTAGCACCACCGTATCGCACTGTGTCCCTAAGGACTAACAAATGAGGGTCGTTATACTACCGATCTCTGATACGCTCAAACAAGGAAGACCGAGTGACTGTACAAGCTAGAACACGGTTGGGCTCTGAAATATCCAACCTCACAAACTGGTTGGCTAAAGTATGAACATCTGATGCAAGCGGCCTATCACCGAGTGGAATGAACTCAAGGCTTCCCATACTCTCTACCTTTCTACTCAAGGCGTCGGACACCACATTGGCCTTCCCGGGGTGGTCCAAAATAATGATATCATAGTCTTTCAATAGTTCCAACCACCTCCTCTGCCTCAAATTGAAATCCTTTTGCTTGAAAAAATACTGAAGGCTCCGATGATCCATGAAAACCTCACATGACACACCATAAAGATAGTGCCTCCAAATCTTCAGCTCATGAACAATGGCTGCCAACTCTAAGACATAGACAGGGTAATTCTTCTCATGAACCTTCAACTTCCATGACGCATATGCAATGACCCTGCCCTCATGCATCAATACCGCATCGATCCCAACACGGGACGCATCACAATATACCGTATAGGATCATAAACCTGTGGGAAACACCAACACCGGTGTTGTAGTCAAAGCAGTCTTGAGCTTCTCAAATCTCGCGTCACACTCGCCTGACCATCTGAACGGGGCACCCTTCTGGGTCAACCTGGTCAACGGGGTTGCTATAGATGAAAAACCCCTCCACAAATTGACGGTAATAACCCGCCATACCCAAGAAACTCTTGACTTCTGTAACTGAAGTGGGTCTAGGCCAGTTTTGAACTGCCGCAATCTTCTTAGGATCTACCTGAATGCCCTCTGCTGATACAGCGTACCCCAAGAAAGCGACTAAATCCAACCAAAATGCGCAGTTTAAAAATTTAGCATATTAATGGCTGGCTCTCAGATTTTGAATTACAATCCTGAGATGTTGCTCATGCTCCTCTCGACTGCAGGAGTAGATCAACATATCATCAATAAACACAATCAAAAAGGATTCCAAATAAGTCTTGAACACTCGATTCATCAAATCCATGAATGTTGCTGGGACATTTGTCAACCCAAAGACATCACCACAAACTCATAATGCCCATACCGAGTCCGAAAAGCTGTCTTAGGGACATCGGATGCCCTAATACTCAATTGATGGTTGCCAGATCTCAAGTCAATCTTCGAAAACATCTTGGCATCCTGAAGCTGATCAAATAAGTCATCAATCCTCAGCAATGGATACTTGTTCTTGATGGTGACTTTGTTCAACTGCCGATAATCTATGCACATTTTCATCGATCCATCCTTCTTTTTCACGAACAACACAGGCGCACCCTAGGGTGAGACATTGGGTCTAATGAATCCCTTTCAAGCAAATCTTTCAATTGTTCCTTAAATTCTTTCAACTCTGGCAAGGCCATACGGTATGGCAGAATAGAAATGGGCTGAGTGCCCGAAGCCAAGTCAATACAGAAATCAATATCCTTGTCAGGTGGCATCCCCGGTAGGTCTGCAGGAAACACCTCTGGGAACTCACGAACAACTGGCACCGAATCCATGGAAGAAACCTCCGCACTAGAATCGTGGACATAAGACAAATATGCTAGACACCCCTTCTCAACCATATGCTGAGCCTTCATATAAGAGATAACCCTGCTGGTAGAATGGCGAGGAGTCCCTTTCCACTCTAATCGAGGCAACCCCGGCAAGGCTAAGGTCACCGTCTTGGCGTGATAATCCAATATAGCATGATAAGCTGATAGTCAATCCATACCTAAAATGACATCAAAATTGATCATATCGAGAAGTAGAAGATTTACATGAGTCTCAAGACCCCTAATAGTGACCACGCACGAACGATAAACACGATCTACAACAATAGCATCCCCCACAGGTGTGGACACACACATAGGAGCACTCAAAGAATCACGAGGCACAACCAAATATGAAGCAAAATAGGATAACACATAGGAGTAAGTAGATCCCGGATCAAATAGAACTGAAGCATCTCTACTGCAAACTAAAACAGTGCGTGTAATAACAACATCAGATGACTCAGCCTCAGGCCTGGATGTAAAAGCATAACATCGGGGCTAGGGCCCACCACGCTAAACTACATCTCTAGGATGGTACCTAGTTGTCTGGCCTCCACCTCTAACGGCCTGATCTCCACCTCTAACAGTATGTCCTCTACCTCTGGCTGCCTGACCCTTGCCTCTGGCTGGCTGAGCAGGCGATGTAGCAACTGGTGTCGGAACCATAGCACGAGAACCCTGATGTTGTAAGTTGTCCAATGCCCGAGGACAAAATCTAGCAATGTGCCTCGGATCACCACAAGTATAACAGGACCTCGGTTATTGTGATTGTTGACCCTGAAACTGACGGCAGTGCTCCTGTCTTAGTGTGATAGGGAGAAACTTCTCTAGAAAGAGCTAAGAGGACTGGTCCTAAGTAAGAGCAGGCAACCCCGCTGGTCTGGTCAACAAATAATTTCTCCACCACTTCTATACGGAACCAGTCATCTGAAATGCAGCAAAGTCTACCCAATGGGTCTCTACTATACCCATGTTTTGTAGCACCTCATGACAACTGTCAAGAAACTCCTGGGGATCCTCTGTAGGAGCACCACTGAAGTGAACTGGGAAGATCTTGGTAAACATGTCCAATCTTCATAAAGCCTCAGAAAACATACTTGGCCCATCGTCGTCCTGTGCCACAACAACCAGTTGAACTACTCCGACTGGATGAGCTGTTGGAGTCTGATACAGGGAAGCCATCTGCTCCGGAGTGTGAGTAGTAGGAGTTTGTGCTCCTCCTCCAGCCTGAGAGACGGCTGCCATGGGGATTGTGCCAGTCTAGGCCAGACTCTCCATAAGGCCCACCAAATGGACCAAAGCATCCTGAAGTACTGGGTGGAAATGAACCCCTCCGGAACCTGAGCTGACCCGACCGGAGCAGTCTGGGTTGGAACCTCCTCGTCAAACTCTACCTGAGGCTCAATTGCTGGCTTTACTACTCAAGCTCTAGGCTGAGCCTTGCCCTACCTCGGCCTCTGGCATGGCCTCGACCTTTGCCCCTCTTAGGAGCTACCACTTGAGGCTCTAGCTGCTACTCAACTATAGATGAGGTATGTGTTCTCGCCATCTGCGAGAGAATAAGAGTAGAAGAGTTCAATTAGCATTGTGAGAACAAAATTGCACGACAGAGAAGAATAGAAGTGAAATTTGTTCCTAAACTTTATAGCCTCTGGGAGATAAGTACAGACGTTTCCGTACCGATCCTCCAGACTCTACTAAGCCTGCTCGTGAATTGTGAGACCAAGGCAACCTAGTGCTCTGAAACTAACTTGACACGACCCGGAATTCCCACCATCGGGACCGTGATGGAGCCTAACATTCCACTTGCTAGGCAAGCCGACGTTAGAGAATTATTAATCCAATCCTTATTCAATTCAGTAAATAACAGCAAATAAACTAAAATGAAATACAGCGAGTGCGGAATAATATAAAATTTTTATTAATTACTACCACCCGGATCTGGAGTCACAATTAAAGAACTTCTAGGATTTACTACAAGTAAAAGTCTAAAAGAAATACAATTGTTTGAACGAAAGAAATAGTAAAGAAAAAAACAGAAAAGATAGATGGGGACTTCAAGGTCTACGAACGCCAACATATCTACATTGTGTCTCCGATGAACCAGTCCAAGATGCTACGCCTCTCGATCAGCTAGGACCAATACCAAAATTTACACAAGAAGTGCAGAGAACAGTATCAGTACAACCGACCCCATGTATTGGTAAGTGTCGAGCCTAACCTAGACAAAGTAGTGACGAGACTATGACAAGACACCTACATAACAAGCATGTGCAATTTAATAGTATATGTACAAATATCAGCTAAACATGTACTATTGGGAGGGGGAAAATATGTTGAGGGGAATACGAGATAGAGAACTACAGCAGAATGGAAACTTGAACAACCAATAAACTATGAACCAATAAGAACAAGTAAATACAGTAAAGGAAAAATGCATGGCATCACCATTCGTACTTTTACTCTCAACCTCACCATAAAATCAATATAAATGGCACGACATCACCCATTCACCCTGAGGTCGATTTTTGAATGGGTGAATGGGTGAATGAATTTTGATCGATTTTTCCCCAATAGAAACAGCACGACGTTCGGACCAAAATCCATTCACCCATTCACCCTCGAGCCCGATTATGTAATTAGTTCTGGAATCCGACCCCAAATTGAGGTCTAAATCCTCAATTTGTAAAAAACAAAAATCAATCCTTCTTAAATCCGTAGTTTTCTACCATGAAATAACAAAGATTAGGGCTAGGAAATTATTGGGTGATGTTAGAAATGGAAAAAATGAGTTAAAGAGTACAAACCTATGAATTGATGTTGAGTTTTCTCTTCAAAATCACACCTAGACCGAGCTCTAATGGAGAGTTTATGAAAAATGGTTAATATCCCGTTTTGGTTCTGTTTTAAGGTCTAGGCGTCAGGCCTTCTTCGTGTTCGCGAAGGGCCTGCTGCGTTCGCGATGAGCAGCAGCCCGAGTATCTTTCACGTTCGCGAGTCCTCCTCCGCATTCGCGAAGGCTGTTCCTCCTGGCCTTCGCGTTCACAAGCCCATGCTCGCGTTCGAGTAGAAGAATGACTGACCTCTCCCCCAGGTCCCTGAAGCTTCGTGTTCGCGAGAAGTTGGTCATGTTCGCAAAGGGTAAGGCCTCCATTGCTTCGCGTTCGCGACCCAACTACCGCGTTCGCGATTAAGAAAATCACCCTGTCCCAGTTTACTCTTCGCGTTCGCGAGAGTACAATCGCGAACGCGAAGAAGAACACATCAGATATCAACTGAAGCACAAAAAAAATAGATTTCTACGTTTCAAAACACCCGTAGCCTATCTGAAACTCGCCCGAGCCCTCGGGGCTCCAAACCAATTATGCACACAAGTCCAAAAACCTCATACGAACTCGCTCGCGCGATCAAAACATCAAAATAATGCCTAGAACTACGAATCGGACACCAAATCAAATAATTTTTTTAAGAAAACTTGAAAAACTTCTATTATCACAACCGAACATCTGAATCACGTCAAACTAACTCTGTTTCTCACCAAAGTTCACAGATAAGCCATAAATATAATAATGGACCTGTATCGGGCTCCGAAACCAAAATACGGACCTGGTATCAACAAGACCAAACATCAGTAAATTCTAAAATTCATTAAACTTTTAAAATTTTAATTTTTTATCAAAATTCCATATCTCGAGCTAGGGACCTCGGAATACGATTTCAGGCATATGCCCAGGTCCCAAATTACGATATGGACCTACCAGGACCGTTAAAACACGGATCCGAGTTCGTTTACTCAAAATATTGACCTAAGTCAACTCAAATTAATGTTTAAGGCAAAAATTCTTATTTTATCAATTTTTAACATAAAAGCTTTTCGGAAAGACGCCTGGACTGCACACACAAATCGATGAAGGTTACATTATGTTGTATTGAAAGTTACATTTTATTTCGAACTACCGTTTCTTGTATGACATAAAATATCTCAATAACAGGATATAAAGTGACTTAAAAACTGGATATAAAGTTTCAAAAAACTAGATAAAAGTTCCAAAAAACTGGAGATAAAGTTTCAAAAACATTGGGCATGAAGTATCCATACAACTGGACATAAAGTGTTAAAAAAAAATGAACACACATTCTTATCTGCTGCCATCATGCTTTGCATATCTAGAGCATAATTAATATCAATCCCAACGGGATATAAACAACTAATGCACTGTCAGAACACATTAAATAAGAGAATCTGGACATAAAATAACATTATATGTTGGAATTGTTGGGAATAAACCCCCTAAAGAAATAATATTTACGGTAATAAAAGTAAAATAATAACGTAGCATCGAGATACGGTAATTAACAAGAATAAAAGAGTGACAATGACACCAAGATTTTTACGTGAAAAACCCTTTTGAATAAGGGGTAAAATCACGGCCCCGAGACGAGTAACTGATATCACTATAGTAAGGAATTTTACACTTTGTAGGTCCGAGTAAAATACTCCAAAGACCACTACAATACTCAAAAGAAATAACCCATTTTTGATATTCTCACCTCACTACAATATCGCTCACTCTCTATTTTTTCTCACAAACTATTTTCTTACACCATGTCTGTGAAACCTCACTCTTTCTTTCTCTTTGTTGGTGTGTAGAAATGAGAGCCAAAACTTTCCTTTTATAGGCATAGCCTTACTCTCTCATACCTACTATATTTGACATTTTCCTTCTGCAGATTTGCAAATCCCATAGGCTACCATATTTGACATTTTCTCTTCTCTTTCGTTTATGGTCTGCAGCTTTGCAAATCTCATATCCTACCATATTTGACATTTTTTCTTCTCTTTCATTTATGGGGATGGACCCAGAAATCTCCCCCTTCATACCCATTCACCTGAAGGAGGTAACACCGGAGATTCTAGTTTTAGTGCATGCCGACAAGTTCTTTGCATAACTCAAACTTGTCTCTTGGTACTACCTTAGTTAGCATATCCGATGGATTCTCACTTGTATGGATCTTCTTGACCTGCATAGATCCATCCTCTATCCTTTCTTGAATCCAGTGATATCTCACGTCGATATGCTTCGTCTTTGCATGATACATGATGTATTTGGTCAGGTCTATTTCACTTTGACTGTCACAATAGACGACATACACATTTTGATATAATCCAAGCTCTCGAAGGAACCATTTCAGCCAAACCATCTCCTTGCCAGATTTAGTAGTGGCAATATACTTCGCTTCAGTTGTAGAGAGTGCAACACACTTCTGCAACTTCGACTGCCATGATATAGTTCTCCCTGAAAAAGTGAACAGGTATCTTGTAGTAGATTTACGATTATCAAGATCACCTTCCATATCAGCATTTGTATATCCCTTCAAGATTGGATCAGATCCTCCAAAACACAAGCAATCTCCTACAGTACCTCTTAGATACCTGAATATCCACTTAATATCTTCCCAATGTTCCTTTCCAGGATTTTCAAGGAATCTGCTAACAATACCAACTTCATGAGTAATATCAGGTCGGGTGCATACCATTGCATACATTAAGTTGCCGACTGCTGAAGAATAAGGAACTCTAGCCATATTCCCTTTCTCCTCCCACTGTTGTAGGACACATCTTCTTGCTGAACTTTAGATGACTAGCAAGAGGTGTGCTGACTGGCTTAGCATTCTTCATGTTGAAGCGTTCCAGTACACGTTTAATGTACTTCTTCTGAGACAGCCACAACTTTCTACTTGTTCGCTCTCGAACTATTTTCAAACCCAGAATTTATTGTGTTGGGCCCAAGCCCTTCATATCAAATGTCTTGGATAGATCTCCCTTCAACTTTACGATCAACCCTTTGTCTTTTCCTTTCTTCAGTTCGAAGCCTTTAACCACCAATCGAGCTTTGTATCTGACAAGCTTGCCATTTTCATCTTTCTTCAGTTTAAAGACCCATTTGCATTTGAGTGGTGTTTTACCCTTTGGAAATCAACCAGCTTGTACGTTCCATTTTTCTGTAGAGATTACATCTCCTCTAGCAAGGCTTTCATCCTCTGGTTCTTTTCTGGATGAGACAGCACTTCCTTAAGACTTTCTGGCTCCCCTTCATCATTGATGAGGACATACTCTGTGGAAGGGTACTTGCATGAATCTACCCTTGGCCTCTCTGATCTCCTCAGAGGTTGAGGTTGTTCTTCTTCCTGAGTGAGGTACTCCACTTTCTCGACATCATCATCAAGTTGCTCCCCCTGCTCAATAACCTCACTAGGTTGCTCCCCCTGCTCGGCAACCTCGTCGGTCCTACTTTCTGCACTTATGGGATTGTTAGAAGTAGAAGGAATAGTAACAAGGTTAGGAATTATACCATTCTTGGCCTTCTCTGGTGTCACGACCCAAACCGATGGGCCGTGATGGGTGCCCAAATCCTACCGTTAGCAAGTCTAGGTATTTCCCCTTAATGAATTAGGGGGTATTTTATGAACAATCATTTAGGAAATCGTGTGTTGTTGTATATTAATCTTCTTCAAGTAATTTTTATGTGCTTTCCAAGTATCTTCAAATACATATAATATTTGGTAGTTTGCCTTTGTGAAATGGCACTTTGAAGCCACCATGTATGGAGGAGGAAGATGAACCTCCGTGGCTATATGTGTGCCCTCAAAACATTTGCTGTGATAACTAGGAAAAACACGTTATGTTCTCCCTTTTTGTTCTAAGAAAAGATCAAGATTCTAATTGGTAAAAAGATTTATCCATTTTAAAAATCAAACATATCTTTTTAAATTGTAGTATATCATATAGATTATTTCTAATACTTGAACCAAAGAGTTCTCAAATTTTTGCCACCTTACCAAATAACATTATGAGTCATTTAATTGGGGTAGGTTTGCTGCCACGTGGGGGGTTAGACTTATCCAAATTTATCCACTTAATTGGGTAATTATTGCTACCCATCACGGCCCATCGGTTTGGGTCATGACAAAAGTGATCTCAAATTACTTAAAATACTACTCACTTTTTACACACTTTGTAAACCTTACTATTATGGCCATGTGGTACCTTGTATGACACTAATCCATAAATACCGGGTATTATAGCTCCGACCGTATTTTTTCTCAAAATGTCAAACTTTGACGAGATTCATTTTTCTTCGATTTGCTTACCCTCTTTCCTTCACGAATTTACTTATCACTTGTTTGAAGTAGCACAATACTTATACCCAAAATAATCTCATTCCCGAACTTACGTCGATTAGCTTACGACAAACGTTTAATGTACAAAAATGCGGGATGTAACATCTCATTTCCGAGCTTTCATCAATTTATTTATGGCGTACTTTCACTTACGCCAATATTGTTACATCTCGCGTTTTCATACTTAAAAGTTTCGTCTTCAATTAATCAACGTAAAATCGGGGATGAGATTATACTGAGGTTAACATATTTATGCTATTTATAACAAGCGATAAGTAAGTTCCATGAAGGATAAAGGGTACACGAATTAAAGAAAATGAGTTTCGTTGAAGGTTGTTGATTTGGGATAAAATACGATCCGAGCTATAATACCCGCTATTTATGGACTAGTACCATACAAGATACCATATGATCGTGATAGTACAATATATAAAGTATATTAAAAAAATAAGTAGTATTTTAAGTAATTTAAGATAATTTTTAATTATGTGGGTAATTGGTTAATTATCGGGTAATGGGACATTACCTAATTAACTAATAAGTTTGGATAAAGACCAAAATCCCCCTCCCCCACCACGTGGCAGCAAGCCACACCTTAAGCAAATGACTCTTAGTTATTTTGATTAGGTGGCAACCTAAAATGCTAATTATAAGACACATCAATTCCAATATTTTTAATAAAAAATAAGATGTGAAGCTTTAGTAAAGTTAGTAACGTGACTTCTTACAAAATTCCTACAACAACATTAGCAACGTGATTTCTTCAACCATTTCCTACAAAAGAAATCCAACGAGAATTATTAGAACCTTAGCAACGTAAAGATGAATTCTCAAAGGGAATCTCATATGAGGCTTTATAACACTACAGCAACGAGATTTTGTGATTCTAAGGAAATACGGTACAATATTTCTCAAGAGAATCGGTTCAGGTATGTTAAGGCTATCCCTTCTTTCGTTTTAGCATGATGATCCGACACGAACGGAACGAGCAAATGCACAACTTTCATAAATGACTCTATTCATAGAAATACTAGGGGTGTCTATATTCTTGATTCCCCATGTGAATTATTATTATATCTTCTGTTCATGGGTCTTAGAAAAATACGTATTTGATAAAGTTTATCCGACAAGCATATTATTTTTATGACATTTCGAGAAATTTTATTAACGTATTTCTTATGCATTTCATGCATTTATATATGTACATTGACCCATGACCAGATGGCGTTATATACGCGTATATATGTATATATATGTATATATATATATATATATATATATATATGTATATGGGATATGGAAAAAGGTTACGGCGTTATATACGCACCACCACCTGATCAGCTGGTATACGTTGATGATTTGCCCACAGTGGCCGAGATGATATGATGGGATGCCCTCAGAGGCTTGATGATGTTATGAACGCATATACCTATGCATGGTATGACATTTATACACATATTCATGGCATTGTAAATATTAATAATTCACAGAGTTATTCAGATTTACATGTTGAGTCTTTTACTCCATGTTTCTATCATGTCTATTATTTACTGATTTTTATTCCTTACATACTCGGTACATTATTTGTGCTGACCTCCCTTTTTCCTGGGGACGCTGTGTTTCATGCCCGCAGATCCCGATAGACAGGTTATGAGCCCTCCAAGTAAGCTATCAGCTCAGCGAAAGGTGTTGGTGCGCTCTATTTGCTGCGGAGTTACTTGTTTGGTCAGTATAATTTAGACGTGTATTGTTTGGTATGGCGAGGCTATGTCCCAACCTTTATGATAAATATGTATTCTTAGAGGCTTGTAGACAGATGTCATGTACGTAAAAGATTGTATGGCCTTGTCGGCCTATGTTCAGTGTACGAGTGGTTATTTTGGTCTTATAGGCCCGTATGTCTTATGTATAAGTTGGTATTTCATATTGTATTCTACTTATATCACGGCAGCCTCTCCGGCTCAGTTATCTATGATAGTATGATACGAAAAGATACGTTATATTGATACTCGGCTGAGTAAGGTACCGGATGCCCGTCGCGGCCCATCGGTTTAGACTGTATTTTATCCCAAATAGGCAACCTTCAACGAAACTCATTTCCTTTAATTTGTGTACCCTTTATTCTTCATGGCACTTACTTATCGCTTGTTATAAATAGCATAAATACGTTAGCCTCAAGATAAATTCATCCCCGCGTCTACATCGATTAACTGAAGGCGAAACATTAACGTACGAAAATGCGAGATGTAACATCCTCCCCCCCCCTATAAATATTCGTCCTCGAATGTTCAACTCCCCGGGATCTATATAAATTTGGAAGAGTCGCCTTTGTAACAATACTACTACCAATTCTTCCTGTAGAAACTCAATAATTCAATGCCACATAGGACCACAATCATCAATAACGACAATGGCCTCACACGACCAATAACAATAACTAACACAAGAATCCATGCGCATACCTTAAGGTTGTGATGTCTCAGTCAGACCCTTCTCTGGAGGCAGAAATAAGTAGGGATGTCTAGACCTCATGTCTTCTTCGGCCTCCCAAGTCATTTCTTCCACATTGTTGTTTCTCCAAAGTACTTTCACTGAAGCTACATCTTTTGTTCTCAATCTCTGAGCTTGTCTGTCGAATATAACAATGGGAGTTTCTTCATATGATAGCTGCTTTGTGACCTGAACGTCGTCAACTGACACGGTTCTGGAAGGATCTCTAATACATTTATGGATAATAGACACATGAAAGACTAGATGTACAGACTCCAATTCCGAAGGCAAGTCTAACTCATATGCTACCTGGCTTACCTTGCGTATGATCCTATATGGTCCAATGTACCGAGGAGTAAGTTTTCCTTTCTTACTGAACCTCATGACACCTTTCATCTGTGATACCTTCAGGAATACCCAGTCGTCAACCTGAAACTCCAAGTCTCGCCGTCGATTATCCGCATAAGACTTCTGACGGCTTTGAGATGCTAATAGCCTTTCCTGTATAAGCTTAATTTTCTCGATTGCCTGTTGTACCAATTCTAGTCCTACTAACGTAGTTTCCCCAACATCGAACCACCCTATAGGCGACCTACACTTCCGTTTGTAAAGAGCTTCATATGGAGCCATTTGAATACTGGAATGGTAGCTATTATTATATGCGAACTCAATAAGTGGCAGATGATCATCCCAGCTACCTTTGAAGCCTATCACACAAGTTTGTAACATATCCTCAAGTGTCTAAATAGTACGCTCAGCCTTCCCGTCTGTTTGGGGATGAAATGTTGTACTAAGACTTACCTGAGTCCTCAATCCTTTTTGGAAGGACCTCCAGAAGTTAGCTATAAATTGAGCTCCTCTATCCGAGATAATAGATACAGAGACACCATGTAGTCGTACTATTTCCTTAATATAAAGCCTTGCATAATCCTCTGCGGAATATGTAGCCCTAACGGGCAGGAAATGGGCTGACTTTGTAAGCCTATCAACAATCACCCTTATCGAATCGAACTTACGCTGGGTACGAGGTAGGCCTACGATGAAATCCATATTGATTACTTCGCATTTCCAAGTCGGGATATCCATGGCCTGCAATAATCCACCGGGATTTTGATGCTCAATATTAACCTGCTGGCAGTTAGGAAGATGAGCAACAAACTCCGCTATATCCTTTTTTATTCCGTCCCACTAATATACTTCCCCGATATCATGATACATCTTTGTCGCTCCTGGATGGATAGAATAACGAGAATAGTGAGTTTCTCCCATAACCTGCCGACGCAGCCCTGCAATATTAGGGACACATAATCGTCCTCGATATCTGAGGACACCATCTTCTGTAATTTCAAATGGTGTCTTCTCCTTCTGAGGGGTGGTATCCCTATAATGAACTAACACAGGATCCTTGTACTGGCGTTCCTTTACTTCAGTTACTAAAGGGGATGTTGACATACCCTGAATAGTAATTCCAATATCACCTGAGTTCAATAACCGAACTCCAAGACAAGCTAGCTGATGAACCTCATGGGCTATTTCTCTCTTTTCTAGCTGTAAATATGACAGGCTACCCATAGATCTACGGCTGAGGGCGTCGGCTACTACGTTCTCCTTCCCCGGATGGTATAAAATATCAATGTCATAGTCTTTAAATAGCTCCAACCATTTCCTTTGACGTAAATTCAATTCCTTTTGCTTGAAGATATACTGGAGTCTCTTATGATTTGTATATATATATATATCAACATGAATGACATACAAGTAGTGCCTCCACATCTTTAGTGCATGAATCACCACGGCTAGCTCTAAATCGTGGGTCGGGTAGTTCTTCTCGTGCTTTCTTAGTTATCTAGAAGCATAAGCTACAACCTTACCATACTGCATCAATACACAACCCAATCCAACGCCTGAAGTATCACAATAGATAACATAACCACCGGTCCCTTCTGGGAGCGTTAGAACCGGTGCTAAAGTTAATTTGTCCTTCAATCCCTGGAAACTATGTTCGCAAGCATCAGTCCATTGAAACTTTGATCCCTTCTGAGTCAACTTACCTAGGTATTCTAATCTTTTACAATTCATGAAATCCCCCATTTTGAAGGCTCAAACGTCATCATTTATCTATCACAATTACGCCCTTATTCCATTACCAGGGCAGCATTCTACCTCTTCAAAATGCTACTAGTCTTAGACTCCTTTGAGTTATTCAGGCTATACTGAGCTTTCTATAACTTAGAGAAACCATCAGCTCTCTTATTTGCATGGGCTTAATCCCGAGGACTTATCCATTCTCATCACCTTTTCACTCACATTTTCTTATCCTTACTGTTGTCTTCCTAAAACCTTGTCTCTCTACCATACTTTAGCTTGCGATACACATATCTATTTATACTTATTCGCAACCTTCCTTCAACTTGTTTGCACCATAGATTTCCTTAAGTTAATCTGGAACATCAAGCGAGACATCACGTTGTCACACTACTTTTGTCAAAGGTGCTGAAAGAGAAAAAAATCCCTTTACAAGTTTTCTGTAATAACCTGCCAAACCGAGAAAGCTACGAACCTCTATCGGTGTCGTGGGTCTAGGTCAAGTCTATACTTTCTCAATATTTTGTGTATTAACTGGAATGCCTCCACTTGAAATAATATGCCCAAGAAAAGCTACATAATTCACATTTAGAGAATTTTGTATACAACTTCCCTTTTTGTAGAACTTTGAGCACAATATGCAAATGATCTGTGTGCTCTGTCTCTTAATGAGAGTACACTAATATATCATCAAATAATACAATCATGAATAGATCTAGAAAGGGTCTGAACACTCGGTTTATCAAGTCCATGAATACTATTGGGGCATTAGTCAAACTGAATGACATGATACGAAACTCAAGTGCCCATATCTGGTCCTGAATGCTATCTTCGGAATATATTTCTCCTTATACCTTACCTGAGAGTACCAGGACCTCACGTCTATCATCGAGAAATACTTGGCACCTTGCAACTGACCAAATAAATCATCAATCCTCAGGAGGGGGTACTTATTCTTGATATTCACCTTATTTAACTGTCTATAATCAATACGCATCCGCAAGGAACCA